>NC_069718.1:16058881-16358881 GCF_027358585.1 Pangasianodon hypophthalmus | reverse complement strand
CTTTGGCAGTGATTACAGCTTCAAGTCTTATTGGGTATGATGCTACAAGCTTTGCACACCTGGATTTGGGGATTTTCTGCCATTCTTTTCTGCAGATCCTCTCAAGCTCTGTCAGGTTGGATGGGAACCGTCGGTGAACAGCCATTTTCAGGTTTCTCCAGAGATGTTCCATTGGGTTCTATAGGGTTTGGCCAGGTGGCCAGCTCTAGGATGAGTCCTGGCTGTTCCAAACTTCTTCCATTTAAGAATTATGGATGGCACTGTGCTCGTGGGAACCTTCAATGCAGCAGGAATTTTTTGTAGCCTTTCCCAGATCTATCCCTCCACACAATCCTGTCTCTGAACTCCGCGGGTATTTCCTTTGACCTCATGGCTTGGTTTTTGCTCTGATATTCATTTTCAGCTGTTAGACCTTATAAAGATAGTTGTGTGCCTTTCCAAATCATGTCCAATCAATTGATTTTGCCACAGGTGGACTCCAATCAAAGTGTAGAAACATCTCAAAGATGATCCAGAGAAATGGGATGCACCTGAGCTAAATTTCAAGTGTCATAGTAAAGGGTCTGTGTTTTTTCTTTTTAATAAACTTGCGAAGTTATCACAAATCTGGTTTTTGCTTTGTCATTATGGGGTATGGAGTGTAGATTGATGTGAAAAAAATATATAAAGCATTTTAGCATAAGGATGCAACATAACAAAATGTGAAAAAAGGGTCTGAGTACTTTCTGAATGCACTGTAAATGGAAATGTGCTGTTTTGTGGTAGGGCTTAAGTGTAAATCTTTCATGAGAAGGATTCTCAACACACTTCTCCTTCTGCGTAGGCTCTGATAGACTCTGATATATAATGTGTTGAAAGAGCCATAAATGTTGAGTGTTCAAAGCTCTCAGTTCTCAATAGTGTTCTGCACAGTACACGATATGCTATTTGAAATGCTTGAATCTTGAGTTTGTTGAAGTAGCCTATAGAGCATTTTTCAAATACTTTATTATTTTACCTTATTGTGATTTTAATATGCTTACAAATAGATGATGACGGTTAAGCTGTAGTGTGTCCTGCAGCACCTGTTCTTCCCTTTTTCAGTGATGAAATCATTTGGCTTATAATGGTGAAACACACACACTCTATCTAGCATGGAGGAGCCAGCTATCACTTGTTATCAGTTTCCATGGTGCAACAGAGGAGAGAAGTCGTGCATATGCACTGACAGAATTCCGCTGGCCAAAAGCCTTCCTTAGGCTTACTGTTCCTGATGCATCACTCCTCATCAGTCGCTCCCATAACCACATGAAGTTCAGTTCTTTTCAGAGGCATTAAGTTTCTATGTTTCCCTAGAAATCGGGAAAGTTGTCCTAGATGGTCTTAATTTTCTCATGGCTTTCACATCATTACAGAAATTTTTCAGTTTTTTATGGGGCTTTGAATAAGTAATATTGTCTTTTCCTGGCTCTGAAAATGTATTTCAGTCAGAGAAACGGTCATGAAAGGTTTATGCGTTAATGTAAGACTGTTGGAGTAGAGGAGAGATGACACATTCTGGGACATTCTCTTTCAACCTCGCATCTGTGCCATATGGAGACTTTGTTCAGGGTCCATAAATTTTACATTTGGTTACAGTGGAAATCACTAGAAACATAGTGTTATTAAAGTTGTGATATTTATTATGGGTTCTTAGAGTTATTAGACTGTTTGACCTGCCACATGAATTCGATGGGTTTGATCCACATCTAAATCAAAAACTAAATAAATCAAAAACAAAACATTATTGTCAACTTGAGTCTACAGAATGTAATGCAGTGTGTTCTTTAAGGGCAAAATATAGGAATAAAAAGCTCCATGCACTGAACGATGTGGAATTTTGTTTGCAGTCAAAGTGGTCCAGACTGCAAAATTTTGAGAGCCTGTTCTCGTACCCTGCAGTTTTGGATTGTTCCTCTAAAATTATATGCTTCATCAAATGACTATTCATGCTCATGTGTATGTGTTTAAGACCTTACATTTGTGTAACTCTGTAAGTAATTTCACCCTTGATTTCTTTTTCTCAGTACTCACATGATAACATGCTGATACGTTATGCTGAGCTGCAGTGTGTGAACAGTTTGATATTATGGCTTCTGCTTGGAAGCTCATGTACTACTGCTTAATCAAGAACCAAATGACAGATTAAATCAAGTGGCGAAAACAAACGGGAGAAACATGCATGGCTGCACACAGTTATATTACAGAATATCTGGTGTGGTGTATTGAAACATTCTTCTATGTTTTTACAGAAATCTACTAGACAGAGACACTTTCTCCAAATCTGATCCAAGTAAGCTTTTTCTTCTATACCTTCCATATGTCTCACATAACATCGCTTTATGCTGTGCTTGAGTGATCTTTAATGTGACTGCACCATTTTCCCTGGAGCGGTATATAAAAAAATAATCCAAATGCTACAGTTGTGACGTCATGCTTATTTCAGTCCTCACATGCCAAAAATAGCTTGGTATTGTTGTTCGTTTGAGTGGACCCCAGCTACACTGTAGTCATCATTATTCACAGCACTGAATGATATTTTATTCTGAAACCTAACTGACAAAAGAGACAAAAACAAATCTGTGTTTACTTTACCCACTGGGAGGCAAAATAATCTGAATCAGTAATCAGTCTGGCCCAAGTTATATTACATTTACAGAGCACACTAGCCTGAACATGAATGTGGCAAGCAACGTTAATGCATCAGCAGCATTGCAGATAATATTACTGATGATTTGCTGTGTGCCAAATCAACAAGTGTGTGAGTACGATTTTTCATTCAAAGTGAATTTAAGCATTTTATGTTATGCTGTCTTTTGCATGAATAGGCATGTTTGTCTATTGTCAACTCCGTAATTATTGTCACAAAAATAATAGAAATTACAATGACAAAAAAAACCAAACCCATACACATCTCACTTGCAGTGTAGGCCCGGCCCATTTTGGGTTCAAATCAGGATACACATAAAGATGCCAATGTTTTGAACAGTAAACAGATACAGAATCAGATAGTGGCTTTGCGGTACACCTCTACACTTAAGCACACATTTTTCTACAAAATATTGGTTTCAAAATTATTGGCACCCCCACAGTTAATATTCATGTAATCTCTAACAAGATTGAAGACACTTCTCTAAGCAGAGCATTTTAAGCTGTTTAATGTTTGTGTTGACTGAGCTCATATCTAGAGACCGGGACCACTGGGTCATCGCAATATATAAATTTAGTATGCATAGTATGCATTCTGTATAATAAGATATATTTTGCTCATACAAATAATTTCTGACTTTTTATGGCCCTGATTGTGCTTAATGATATTTTATTTGTAATTTTTAAAATACATGAACTAACTTGTGTAGTTCAACAATCATCTGTCAGTTTTGTGTTGAATATTCTTTTATTTTCTCTATGGTGATAGAGAATATAAAGATTTTAGGCAACACTAGAGTTGATCAAAAGCACCAACTCAAAAGATTTTCTGTATATTGAAAGCAATTTGTTTGCATTTACTCTAAACATTAATACTTTAGTGTGCCAATAATTCTGACACATGTTTATGAGAAACCTAAGAAACTTATAATGATAGTGATGTTTTACTAGAGGAAAAGTTATCAGTTTCATCAACTGTTTGAGTGGAAAATTTTAATTATTGTGTGTAATGTTTATTTTATACGATCATGTTTTGCCCATTATTGTGAAGGGTGCCAATAATTCCAAGTTGACTGTAAATTAGCTGGAATTAAGATGCTCTCTAGAATAGGACATGTAAATGGGAATTGGCGTGTGTATGAGCGTGTTACATCAAGTAGAGCAGGGTGATTTTTGCTGAAAGTGACATTTCATATGTTTTATTGACTTTAATATTCAGTGTTGTCTAGTTTTACTGCAGCTGCATTGCTAATGTTTCACTCTCTTTGAGGGCAGATATAGTCTCTTTGTCTCTCTCTTTTTTTCTGTTGTTGCCAGCAATCAATTAGAGCAAGCCTGAGGACAGAACGCTTGTGAATGACTTAATGAATCAAATAATACTCCTGAAGATATTTTGCTTTGAGTAAGGCAGATATTAAGGTGTATTACTGTGAATATTATTGTGTTAGCTCAAGTAAAAATAGACTCCAGTTGTGAACTCCTGGTTTGATTCAGTCTCGCACCTCCCTGAATGCTCAAGTGTTTTTATGTTTTGCGACTGGCCTTGGTACTGAAGAAAGTGTTCTTTAGTTGAAGTGACCCATTTAATTGAGGCCCAGTGTCTCCTCCAGCTCAGATAGCTCTCTCTTGTCCTCAGACATGTAAAGAGAGAATATGATGGTTAATATAGCCTAATACTTTGTAGTCTCACATATCTGGCATATGTAACATCATGTAAGGAGTTTTTTACAAATTCAGCAGGAAACCTGCAGAAAGTGAAAGACAGAGAGAAAAAGAAGACAAGCTACAGACAGAGAAATTGTTAAAATACAGCACTCAGTATACCAACATCTTATGTACAAATGGAAATGAATCATGTCATAGCCTTTCCTTATGTAACAACTGTACACAGTATGTCCAAAGGTTAGTGGACACCTGACCATCACACCCATATGTAGTTCTTCCCCTGTTCTTACTATGAATAGTTCTTACTAGTTCTTACTATGACATTGTTGCTGCAAAGTTTGAAGCACACAATTGTATAGAATTTCTTTCTCTGCTGTAGCATTACAGTTTCCCTTCACTGGAACTAAGGGGCCCAAACATGTTCCAGCATGACAATGCTTTTGTACACAAATCAGGTCCGTGAAGACAGAGTTTACCAAGTTTGGAATGAAGAACTCAAGTGGCCTGCACAGAGCCTGACCTCAACCCCACTGAACACCTTTGGGATGAACTGGAACGCTGACTGCACACCAGGCCTCCTCATCCGGCTTCATTGCCTGACCTCACTAATGCTCTTGTGGCTGAATGAGCACAAATCCTCAAAGCCACGCTCCAAAATCTAGTGGAAAGCCTTCTCAGAAGAGTGTATGTTATTATAAGAGCAAAGGGGGACTAAATATGAAATGGGATGTTCAGAAAGCCCATATGGGTTGTGATGGTCAGGTGTCCCCACACTGCTGGCCATATACTGTATAGAAATTAAATAACCACACACATTTTCAACTTAACCAGCTCTCCAACTCAAAGCTTGTTTTTTTCCCTGAGACCTCCGAATACTCATGAATATTCAGAAACTGACAGCAAATGAATTCATATTGATTACTTGATGAATGCTACTTCTCAGATACACTTTCATAGGCCAGTCTGGTGCAGAATATAAAGTAGAAGAAGAGGAAATATTCAACTGTGAGGGCTGCAGAGCCTGAACTTATGACTCAGTACCTTAAAAAATAAACACACCATGGAAAAGCTGATTTTATATGTTATATTCTGAACATTTTATGATGCATCTTACTGCCTGGTGAAAGAATTAGGCAGATGTATGGTAAGTATTAAATAAAATCAGCTTCATCATAGTAGTATAATCATAATTTTGGAAAATGGCGGAAACAGGCATTGACAGTGAAGTGAGTTTTCTAATCCATCCCAACATTTTAAATTAAACACTTGTTAGAGGCACTTTGTTTTTGTTTTTTTTTACAGTTTGCTAATTTTTTTACAAAAAATATACACAAATTATTCCTTTGTTGTTTTCTTTATGTCCTGCCATCCACAGTACATTTGGCTTTTGGTTTACACACAGAATTGAATTATTCACAAATGTTGTCATATATTGCATGTCTCTGTCTCTCTCTCTCTCTCTCTCTCTCTCTCTCTCTCTCTGTGTACCATCTAAAAATTTTACTGTTACATCTGAACTTGCTATGGCTCTACCTCTCCAGGGAAAATTCCACCTTCTCAACCTTCAATCTTTTCACAAATGATTTGCAAGACATCAATTTATCAAATTGGTACTCTTTATTTGGAACCTTATTAAATCAGGGCCTCAGATTAGTGAGTTTATACATATACAGACTTGTACAGAGTCAGCAAGGTAATATTAGGCTACACCAGTAAATTAGCTCAATAAAAAATAACAGTGCTTGTTGTAGGTACTGATACAGTGTGTAGGTACTGATATGAAAAATCTTCTTAGTGTTGTTGCTGCTCCCTAATGTCAAAGTACACACTGAGCCCATTTTCACTATACAACCTACTCTAATATTAAAGGTACTTCAGCCTGGGGAGGAGTACTGGGCTGAGACGAGGAAGGAGCACTGAACAGAGACAGGGAACAGGGAAAGATAACTGCAAAGATTTTGAGTCTACGCTAGGCTAAGCTTCAGATGGAACAAACTGAGAACACAAAAATATATCTATTATGGCCAAAGGCAAGAATATATCTCTGACCTGTAGAAAAACAGCAACATATTTTGCTAAGATGTAGTACACCCCATACACTTATCACTAAAAAATTATATTGTAGTAATGGGTATTAACTAGTGTTATCTGAAGTAAGATGTGTGTTTTAGATGATATTAATGTCTTCCTTGAGTAAGAAAGTCATTTTTTGGTGTGTAGTTAGTATCACTGTGTTACATCATGTAATGTTTAAATGGACGTGTGTTAACAGTGGCAAGCAGCACCACATCATGGAGGGACAACCAGGGAAGAAGTCCCAGGCCTAGGTCAGGTGGCAGCCCAGGAGTTTGTAGTAGTCCAATGACTTATAGACTGTCTGTAATACGTCTATTTAATCAGGTTATGTTGGTCAAAGTGTAGGTCTATGCCTCATTTACAACTCATCTGATATGTAAGAGAATATTTCCTCTGTTTGTAAAATGGTTTGGTCCACTGTGTTTTCCATGCCTTTTGTGGCTAATTACAGATATTTTCTCATTTGTAGGGGGTCTCTGGGTATTAGCTACTTTCATTCATGCCAAAAAAAGAAATAAAAGGAGAAAAGAAAAGGAAGATGGACTAACTCAAAATGGTTAACTCAAGTTCTTTAAATGACTGGATATTGCATTAGTATGAGTTATAGTTAGATTTTGTGTTACAGCCATTTACATTTCGCGTGTTGTGTATGCGTGTGTGTTTCTTTGGGGGCTCTTTTTAAATAGTTTGTCGCCAATATGCACTGCGTGTCTGGTGGCAAGCTTCAGTTAGGCTCACTGTCCTCAAAGTACCAGGTACACGTGAGTATGTGCTTTTAGTTCAGAGTGCAGGTGAAGGTGTTAGGATTAAAATGCAATATTCATTCCATGCGATCTACTTCAGAAAAGTGTGTGTCACTCCTGTTGTGTGTTTGCCTATATGTATTTGTGTTCTTTTAACAGTGGGATGCAGCTGTTATGCTCCAGCTGACGACGAGCCTCTCACACTCACAGCTTTAATGAACATACAGATGCGTGTGACTACAGGCTTCTCATTATTCACTCACTCAGCATGGCTGATTTCACTCACTCCCTCTTTCTTACACACACACACACACACACACACACATACACCAACTATCTGTCCTCACAGCTGAGTCTTCCCATTATGCATGTTGTAATATGACCTTTTCAGCTGTTTGTAAACTGCAAACTTTTCCTTCCTTTTTCAGAATTTAGAGTAAAGTAAAAGTTTTTAGTAATGGTGGGATGAAGAGGGTTTGCCAAAGTGTGTGACATAGCTTTTGCCTTTTTGGCATGAGTAAGGGAGAAAAATAGGATGGAAAGTAGAGAATGGGAAAGATGAAACTGTATTGCATTTTCTCTCAATCGCTCTCTCTCTCTCGTCTGCCTGTCTTCTCTCATGCACACACACACACACACACACACATTCCTTCCCTTCTTCTGGGCACTTTGTGAGATTTACAGTGCCATCAGCTGCCGCAGTAGTGTGCCTGTAGAAGCTTCAGCGTCTTGCCTTGCTCTCATGCACCCAGGCACTTGTGCTGACTCCATCTCTTAGCCTTGCTGACGTGATTGGGCCAGTCGCACACAATTAGAGCGCCTGACTACACACTCCGGCCAAAAGACACAAAATTCAGGGGTTCCAGCATGCTAAATATAGATCTATTCTCATGCTGGGCAGCCAGCGCTGTGTGTGGTTGGTGTGTGTGTCTGTGTGTGTGTGCGTGTGTGTGTGTTTGCGTGTCTGTGTGTGTCTGTCCACTGAGTGTATCACAGAGTATGAAGTGGAAGGATCATCATGTGTGCAGATTCAGGCTATTGTGTTTCAAGCTACTACACAGCTGAAGTTAAATTTTTCACACACACACACACACACACACACACAATCTCATCTACCCAGGCAAGACCGCAGAGCTCAATAAAGCAGCACATTGTAAACTCCTGAGCTCTCTGGGGTCCAGTTCCACTGGCAGGTTAGAGATTCTCACACACTCAGGGGATGATAATGCTTTTTTTTTAATTAGGCATATTTTTAGAAGCACCCTGATGGAAGAACAGCCCAGCAGATGGACAGAACAAGAGAGAAGCTCCAAATTATTTCAGACCCTTGTCAAGCACCCTACTGAGAAAATCAGCTTATAACAGCAAGACTGAATTTACCAGTGAGAATTTGTTAGTGGCCATGTAGGATATATCAAGGCTTTGTTTTCTTGCAGTAGCGCATGTTAATATGAATGAGTATGAATTAACATATGTGTTGTTGTTGATGTTTAGACACATTTTTAAATTTTGGGGCGTGGCATCTATTTGAAACGTAAGAGGGACAGAAAAACACCATAATGGTTTTCACCATAATATTATAATGTTTGAAAAAAAAATCCTTTTAAATTCCCTTTTAAACACTCTTATGTTGATAAATGTCTGAGAAATGGGTTTAAAACTTTCTGATCTGTTGAGAATGTGCCTTGATAACATAACATCACACCAACCTCAGTGTGAATGAACTGCAAAACACTTTTGTTTAGGCAGCCTAAGGCTCACGGTTCAGTTATATACTAGATTAGTTATATAGAGTTATGTCCTGGAATGTAACCAAATATACAGTACAATTCTACAATAGATATATACGAAATGCTGCTTTACAAAACGTGCAGGGAACAAATAGTTAGAACTACTGAACATCTAGTGGTTAAGCAGTTAATTCTTACCTGGAAGTCGTAAAAAAAAAAAAAAAAAAAAGTAGAACTCAATGTTAATGATGACGATGGAGATGTCTCCGCCTCCAAGAAATCTAGTTCTTCTTGTTACTAATCTGTATAGCTGAAATACTCTTTAAATATACTTCAGACAGGAAGGAAGCTATTGAAGAAAACCTCTTTCAGACATTTGAACTACTTGTGATCTTGTCCCTGTTTGAATCAATTCCCAAATGTAATCAGTTCATCTGCTGGTTACAATGATAATTCCATATAATCCTACAAACATTCAAAATGATTTGAAAAAATAAAGTCTGTTTATATTTGAAAGACACTTTCAGCACCACTCAGTAACCAGTAGCATGTCTGTACAGAGACAGGCTATAATCCAGTCATTCTGTGCAAACATTTGTTCTTTGCTGCTCTCAGTAACAGCAGTTTCTTCAACTAGGTCAGCTCTACTATCTCATAATTGAAAAATATTTGAAGCAAAAAAGAAACATTTTCTCATTGTCAGCATGAAACACATTTGCAGACGCTGCGCTTACCTAATTCTTAGTGAAACAGTTCCATTTCTTTTTCTTTTTTTCTGAGACTTTTTCTGAGCCTCATTCTTGAGGTCAGTTTTAAAAAAGCCAGTGGAGTGAAAGGATAAAAATGTGATGCATGCATGGTGTAGATCGTGTCTGTGCCACAGATCAGCCTCTCTTACCACAGCTCATTACTAGCCTATTTCCACATACTTACCACTGAGTTACCATAGGCATTAAGTTAAAAATAATTTTCTATAAATTTAAATTAAATAAACTTTCAGTAAAAAAATACACAGTCACTAGGGTGTGTGTACGTGTATGCATACTAGTGAAATTTCTGTTTATTTGGAAGGCATTTGAAATGTTTATTCCTCTTATTGGATGCAGGTTAAACATAAATTGCTTTGAATTCACATAAAAACTACATGTTTCATCATACTACAGTGAATTTCCACAAGCCCTGTCTGTTTGCCTTTCAGATTTAAGCTCTGCAGATGTGTCCCTGTTACAGACACTGCTTTTCGATTTGCATAATAATGTTTTTTTTGTCTTCATTGAGCTGACAAGCAAACACTAAAAACTTCACCCCTCTGCACTCAGGATCACACACCTGCCATTTTTCTGTCTCACTTCATTCTTTCCTCCTGTGTTTCTGCAGTTTGTGTGCTTTACACTCAAACGGTGGCGAGCAGGGAGTGGAGAGAGGTGAGTGTGTGCGTGGAATCTAAAAGTAATTGCCGCATCACTCTTCTGTTGGTGATTAAATGCTTACTGAGTGCTGAACTCTTTAAACATACGATACATTAGTGTCCTTAAAAGAAGAATACACAGTGGCAGCTCATTGAATACATCAGCCATTCAACAAATGTTCATCGTTATAAAGTCCTCATTCATAACCCCATACGTTTTGAATTCTGTTGAATTTAATACAAATTACATTGATTTATATATAAAAAAGTTGCTATATGAACATAAGCAGATGTTCCATTTATTTGCTCTAAAAGTTCACCAGATAGTAGCCTATAGCATAAGTCAAGTGTGATACCCTCTCAACTTAATTTTGAGGCTGTGTCATTATTAATTATGAATGTCGTTCTGCCAGAACAAAATCTATGGTCATGAGCTGTTACTGAGAATACTGCTCAGAATATTTAAGGACATCTACAACTATGATGTTGTGCACAAGCCAATAACTGATATTGTACCAAATCAGGTCATAAAATATTAAACAGGAGCAGCCAGCAAGATTGGAGAGTATTTGCATGTTGTTAGTGGTTTCATTTTGCACATTTGATAGTGTATGTTTGTTCCATGCAGTTTGGGAGAACAGAGGCCATCAGTAATACCCTGAACCCAGACTTTGTTCGAAAATTCATCCTCGATTACTTTTTTGAAGAGAGGCAGAATCTACGCTTTGACCTGTGAGTATCAATAGCCTGTGCATGTGAGTGTAATTGTGTATAACAGCCTTACAGTAATTCACCATGGCCTTGTGGTGCAAAAGATACCCATAGTTTTGAAGCTGTGGATATATAGCATATGTCTGTAATAGCATTACTATTACTGCCTAAACTTTCTGAACTTGAAGGAAAATTGAGTGGAGTTGCAGAAATGCTTGATAAGAGCTACGTGTATATCCAATGTGTGGTGGCTGCTGTACTTTTAATTATGTGACATATAAAATTTAATTAAATACCATACTCCAGGAATTCATTAAAAAGATTTTTTCCCATTGTTTCTTAATGCCGGGAACAAATAGTTTAATATATACTACTATACTGATAGCATTGATGATTATTTACCATGGTTAAATCATAATGTATAATAATAATAAAACCAACGCAAACTAGAGTGAATTTTAATAAGCGTGATGTGATTTATTATTATGTTTCAAACCTCTCTTTTGGTGTTGGGGTTTATGCATTTAAAAGATTCACACACACACACACACACACACACACAGACACACGCATACTCACGCACAAACCCACACTCGCCTGTAAGGCAAAAGCTTGCTTGAAGTTGCTGAAGCATATAATTTACAGGGACCAAGAAATTACATTTGAATTATTAACTTCAGTCATCAGTCATCATCCCACACAAAGATCGAACACACACACACACACACACACACACACACACACTATGACTATTAAAGCGTATATAGTCAGGTCCACAAGTTGGACAGTGACACAGTTTTTGTAATTTTGCCTCTGTAGGCCACCACAATGGATTTGAAATGAAGCAATCAAGATGTGCTTGAAGTGTAGACTTTCAGCTGTAATTCAATGGGTTTAACAAAGATATTGCATTAACTGTTTAGGAATTACAGCCGCTTTTAGCAGAGTCCCTCCATTTTCATTTTCACAGAGTCCCTCCATTTTCACAGGCTCAAAAGTAATTGGACAAACTAACATAATCATAAATATTAATCATAAAAATTAATGTTATGGCTGATTTTTATTTTATGACTTCTTCATTAAAGAGTCAGTACACAACCATTCTAGATTTCCAAACATTAGTTTTCCAGCACAAAATTAAATGTGACAGAAAAATGTTTGTATGTCAATAAAGAAAGCAGCATATTACATAAAAGACACTTTTCAGACAAAAAACACAAAGAAGGCTGCTGGGTTTTGCTGCAAAAATAAGAAGCAAGTGTGACAGTCAAAGTCTCCAGAAGAACTGTGTCTGCTTCTGCAAGATGCTCAGTAACACTTACAGCTCATTTCCTTATAACACTGCACACACTGTACCTGATAGTACCTGAGACTACTATTTTTATTTAAAGCAAAGGATTGTCAAGGGTTGTCACACCAAATATCGACTTTGTTTCATTTATTACTGTTTACTTTATAGTATTTTTTGAATGTAGAAGCATTTAATTTCATTATTTTTGAAGGCATCTTTGCTCTATATCATATATATATATATATATATATATATATATATATATATATATATATATATATATATATATATATATATATGCGTGTGTATGTATGTATATGTACATATAAATATATGTGTGTGTGTGTGTTTATTAATTTATTTTTGAAGGCATCTTTCCTCTACATCATATATATATACATCATATATATATATATATATATATATATATATATATCTAAACAAATTGTTTAGATTATGCAGATCCTCTGCCATACAAGTCCCTGTGAATGAGCCGTTACTATAGAAACAATAACATATTAGAAGGAATGCATTAATATGCACATGTTTTTTATCTTAACCTTATAAAATATAGGGTGTTTGATATGAACAGAGCCAAACACAGTATGAACCACACTAATTAAAGGTTTAAAAAAATGAGCACAGACACATATACACACGTACAAAAGCGTAATTTACAATTGACCAGCCTTGGGTGATCTGTGGATTTGTGCTAGAGCTGTGGATTTGGTTAGAAAAGAGGCTTTTCTTTCCCGCAGTTAAAAATATCTGGTTGTGTCTTTTCTTTGCTTCAGAAGCACTGTTTGGGTAAAAATGGCAAGACAGCATCAGAATAGGACATAAAACAAAGGAGAGAGGATATAAAGACCAGAAAGTAGTTGTAGGTGACTCAGTGAAATGTGTTGGTAGTAGAAGTGTGCAAAGCCCAGTGAAAGCTGCATGTTTTCCTCCTGTATTATAATGCTGAGGTCAGGAAGAGTGCTCTGATTGCTAAGGGGGAGACTGTGTGTTATACTGGTGGAATGAGTGAACATAATCTACAGTAAAGTTTCTTGTCTCTCCCTGCAGGTACGACCTCGACTCAAAGAGTGAAAATCTGTCCAAACATGTAAGTGAGTGAGGGTGCCATATAATTTGCGTTATTTGTGTGCCAATCTGAGAAAATCCATTGGTTGTCACTGTGGCAAAATTGTGTTACAAAATTATTTGTAAAAAAAAAAATAAGCAAGTTTTTTTTGCCTATAACATACATATAAACATAATATACCATAAATATATTTCACCAAAAGGACAAGGAAAAGTTTTTATATCTTTTATGTATATGAAATTAAATGATTTTTAATCCTGGTTTAACAATTGCTGTGGCAAAACAGGCAGTCTGCCTAAAAATGTCTAAAACCTTGTTAACTCACATGATAAATGTCAGGCTTTGATGAGATTGTTGCATAGCTATGTGCAACAGAAAGATGGAAATTATTTAGTTTGTAATCTGATACAGTACAGTATAATGCTACTTGTGGTTATGGCACATGTAAAAGAGAAACATGCTTTAGTCCAGGAAAGCCTGGAGGTTTCATTTGACTATATATAGTAAAAAAAAATTCACTATGTGAAGGGTTTTCCCAGCTTGCCACACATGCTTGTGTGTGTGTGTGTGTGTGTGTGTGGTCATATCTCATTGATGTTTTTTACAACAGCATATGAGTATGTAGACATTGAATGTAAATGAAAGTGCAACACATTCCCTAGAATTTATAAGGTCAGGAATAGGGGTCACTTAATATCCATCTGGAGAATTGGGCAAAAGTGTTTCAAGAAAGAATTTGTTCTTTTCCCTGTTTCAGAACTGACAGTTTTTTCGCATCGCCTTTATATCGTCTTTTAGCTGTTGCAGATTTTAGATGCTAAAATAATCTCAGATTGTTATTATGCTCATATTACTGATATTGTC
This sequence comes from Pangasianodon hypophthalmus, assembly GCF_027358585.1. Taxonomy (NCBI): domain Eukaryota; kingdom Metazoa; phylum Chordata; class Actinopteri; order Siluriformes; family Pangasiidae; genus Pangasianodon; species Pangasianodon hypophthalmus. The sequence goes on along the minus strand of NC_069718.1, from coordinate 16,344,639 downwards.
GACTTCTCTTCCCAGTCTAAACACCTTTAACTGACAGTTTCCTATCATTCTAAGCCTTTTTAAACACTTATGTTACACAGTAAGACTTGGAGACAAATATTCACAAACACACACACTATGCACTTTACACAGGAACTGCAGAAATTTCAGGATCTGCAGTGAGTACTCTGAGCTGTTACTCCTGCTCAGCTCGGGGAGACATTATGAGTATCAGTGGAAAGGAGTCTGGCATACAGTTCTTAAATTGTTTTTTTATTGTTTTGGGCTTTTTTAAATAACACCCTTGTGTTAGAACAGTTTTCAATAATTTAAGTGGTGCTTTCGCAGCTATATAACAGTTTGGCAGTATCATTAAAGCTGACTCCCTTATTGCTGCTTTGTGCTATGAAAAGCGTGTCCTTGGGGAGAGCAGCTTTACCTGCTGTGTTTTTCCTCTCCTCAGTTAAGTGAATCTCCGGGCCTAGTGCTCAGTATTAAGGAGCTGACTCAGTGGAAATAATTGCCAAGGTTTCCACATTCTGCTGTTACACATCCGCAATCAAAGGCTAATGTGAATCATCAGTTGCACGAAAGATTGAGTTAATGAAGCAGTGATCTTGAATAATTATCCAGATGAACGGAAGGCATTAGCCTCTGAGTGTCCCATGTGAGTAACAATTAATTGCAAATGCAATGAGCAACAGCAAGTGGAGAAGTTGTGAAGAAGTGCTGGCATGTTTCATGTGTGTACTAAGGTAAGGTGAGGCTGTTGTGTAATTTACACCTACATGTATTCATTTCTCAGCTGTGTTTTTTTTTTATTATTTATACGTGCAAGCAGTGCGACAAATGGGAGAGACATTTAAAATTCAAATATAAATGTACACAACAAATTATAAGCCTTTTTTATTATTATCACACCTGTGTGTTAAGGGTAAAATAATAATAATAATAATCATGGTTATTTTGCTCAAAATTGATATTACAATTATTTCTTACAGTTATTCAGCACTGTATTATTTATTTAGTGTAAAACAACAAAAAACAGGCTTTTATTTTACTTCATGTATAATTGGCTATGCATGTTTCTAAAAATTATGGACCAGGTTCAATTTGGGGAGTATTCAGAAAGTAGTATTGTCCTTAAATGGCATTCCGAAGATTTTTTGTGTATGTACATTGCCCAAAATATGAATTTCATTGGGAAATTTTTCATTGGGAAACAGGCTGTCATACCTATTACTGCACCAAAAGCCTAAAAAAAGGCCTTGGACAAATGTTGCATTGGAATTTATTTCAGCAGGAAGAGCTTTTGTCTCTACTTTGGGTTAGAAGAGTACAGACCCATCATCAGCACCTTCTTCCTGGGGTTTAATCCTAGCTCAACTGTTAGTTCACAAATAAGCAAATTAGCATTCCGAGCGGTTGAGAGTATATTAGCCATGCGGCAGAGACACATATAGAAAAAAAAAAACATTCTGAGGTAAGGCCACAGCCACTTTGGGTTTAATTCCAAATACAGACACAGATACAAATATTTGGAGCACAAAACAGATAGAGATGCGTTATATTCCTTATATATACTTACACTACTATGCATTTTAAAGTGTGTTACCTCATGGACACATCCTGACATATAAAACATGATATTATATTCTATGCTATTAAATGTGTGTGTGTGTTTGTGTGTGTGTGTGTGTGTGTGTATGTTGTGTGTGTCTGAAGGACTTCCTGGGCCAGATGTACTGTACTCTTGGAGAGGTGGTTGGCTCCCCAGGTAGTCGTATGGAGAGAACACTCATGTGAGTATTGCTTTTGAGCTCTAACTTCACCCCTTTCCTTCCTCTGTCCTCTCAAACCTGAGATCATATCCACCTCTGAGATGGTGTACCTGCCTCTCATGGCATTTTCTGAGCAGTACATTCAAATCTCGTTAAATACTGTGTGTTTAATAATGCATACTTATTTTCGTTCGTGTGTAGATCGTGTACGCATTGGTGCATAGTGAATGTGTGAATATTTCATGTGCTTGAGTGTGTGTATGTAGATAAATGGATGATAGGCCCAGTGTACAGGGACATGTCTAGGCATCACTACATGATGATGATGTATGAATGTACCTCTCTCAAGGAGTTATGTAAGCAGAGATTCATTTATTCAAAATTCATCTTTTCATCCATCATATGTCAAATAAGACATATGTGGGTGAGTCAAATGAAAACCGTAATTTTTTATTGCAAATAGGTGTAACAAAACTGTATCACTGTTCTACATTATCTCCATTTCATTTGATGCAAGTGTTCCAGTGTTTAAGTGTCCATATTCCTCAAGAAACAATTTAATCATACAATCTATACTCACTCATCCACTCATTGGGCGCAGTGCTGGCTCAGTGGTTAAGGCTATGAGCTATTGAAGAGAAGCTTGGTATTACCAAACTGCCACTGTTGAGCACTTGGATATCATGCTCTGATACCAGGTTCCTAACGCAATGGCATATGCAAAGAAAAGAATTACACTATACTGTACTTGTATATGTGACGTTTATTCATTCATTCATTCATTTGCTTTGTCCTGGTCAGGGTCGTGGTGGATCCAGAGCCTATACCAGGAACTTTGGATGCTAGTCCATTGCAGGGCTCCATGCACAAACACTTTCACACACTCATTCACACCTTGGGGCAACTTAGGCAAGTAATAAACTCAGTAACATTTAAATATTTGAAATACACAACTGTGTAACACAAATTACAGTGATTAGACTCTAACAATAAAGTTCTTAGATGAGACAGATATGGATGTCTTACCAAAGGTGTTAATATGTAATTTTATCCATCAAACACTGGAGCAAAACAGTAAAAAGTCATTGCAGGTAATTATGCTTTCCAGGAGGCTATGTGGTATGTATGTGCAATCAGACCTACACAACTATGTTGGTTACTCTTAAGTACTCATTTTGATCACTTGTAAAAGTAGTTCCATTTATTCAGATTTAAGCTAGAGATGCAGTAGACTGCTCAGGTGACTGCTCAGTATTCCTTTAACATAGCTTGAACATATACTGTACATATTCATTTATTTATTCAATCATACAGCACAGTATAAACCAACTCTTTCAGACTACACTGCAGTTTGTAGGGTTCTTATTAAAAATAAAACACACAGGCTAAATCACACTTCACTAACTTTCTACCATAACCACTAAAATCAAGAGGAAACGACACTGCTTTCATTTACCTCTTCTCTCTTCTCTGAGAAGACTGCAGACTCTCTTCCTCAAGAGTTAAAGCAGAGTGTGAGTGTGTGAGTGTGTGTGTGTGTGTGTTTTGTGGTAATTTAGGAGAGTGGCCATCTCAGTGCAACAAAGGGGCTAGTGTACATTCAAAGCAGATTAAAGACTTGCTTCAATTATCCATTGATTTCTGGCTACACCCTATTCCATCATCCTACGATATTGTAGAAAACCACTTAGCAAAATTGAAACAACTACTCAAAAAGGCATAGCAAAAGCATCAGATTGTCTCTTGCTGCATTGCTTTTAATGATTCTTTCTTGATTCTTTCTGCTAATTTTTCACCACCAGTCCTCGAGTGGTAGTGGGGGACCAAAGGTTGGGGTTGGTCAAGTCCAAGTATGTGTGATGACACTCATTAAACCTCCAGTGTTGCATAGAATTCCTAGACATATGACTTATCTGAAGACAAATAAATAAAGTATTCTCTCTGATGATATTTTAGAAAGGTTTTTTTTATCTAGCCTATTAACTGCAAATGTGGAGCTGTGTTTTCAGAGTATGAATGCAAGCTGAAATCATACAAGTCTGCCAAGCACAACAGTTGAAAACTATTGCAACAGTTTGCTCAAAATTGACAAAAGCAGGTTTTATGTCAGCAAATGCCTGTTTGAACAAGTCTGTAATTGTTTATGTACATTTATATCCATTGCCATGAATGGCTTGAGTAGCTGTTTTGTGGCCTTATGAAATAAAGTATTACCGAATGTTTTTATAGTATATGTTATAGCATTACCAGAATACTACATGACACAAACTAAAATGTGTCTTATAGGGGCATCCCTGGTAAAAATTGTGGGACAATCATTGTTAAAGCAGAGGAACTTGGAAATTGTCGGGTAAGTCCAATTTTTCGTTTGTTGCATGGGTTTGTACACATAATCCTCCTTCTTATCTACATTTTGTGTTAGACACAGCTATCTTCACAGCTATAATATACTGCCTCTGTGCTTCTGTCCTTTCCATGGAAACATTTCTGTTGAATAATTAATATACAATATGCTCAAATGCTCACACACACATGCTCAAGGCCCACTGCACAGCTGTTTATGTTTTGTTTGTTAGGAATCAGCATTGCTGCAATTTTGTGGAAACAACCTGGATAAGAAGGACTTTTTCGGCAAGTCAGACCCATTCCTTGTCTTCTCGCGCAGCAATGAAGATGGAACGTGAGTGTTTTACCAACACCTCAAACAGGATTATCAGTATTATATATAACAGCATTATAACCTATTCTCTATCTCTGTCTTAGTTAAAATCAGGATGCATAAGATGAGTCTTGAACTTAAGAATGAGCTTTTGTGTAGCATGTCTTCATTTTGGATTTTTTTGTTTTGTTTTTTTCGGATATGCAGTGTTTGGATATACACTCACCATCCACTTTATTAGGAACACCTGTACACCTGCACATTTATGCAGTCTAATCAGCCAATTATGTGGCAGCAGCACAATGCATAAAATCATGCAGATACAGGTCAAGCGTTTCAGGTAATGTTCACATCAAACAACGGAATGAAGAAAAAGTGTGAACTCTGACTTTAACTGTAGCATGATTGTTGGTGCCAGATGGGCTGGTATGAGTATTTCATAAACTATTGATCTCCTGGGATTTTCACACACAACAGTCTCTAGAGTTTACACAGAATGGTGCAAAAAACAAAAAACATTGAGTGAGCAACAGTTCTGTGGGTGGAAATGCCTTGTTGATAAGAGAGATCAGAGGAAAATGGCCAGATTGGTTCGAGCTGACAGGAAGTCTATAGTAACTTAAGTAATCACTCTTTATAACCATGGTGAGCAGAAAAGCATCAGCCTCAGATTCTTGTTCTTGACTGACAGGAATGGAACATGATTTGATCTTGTGCTGTTGTAGCCCACCCACCACAAGATTCAATGTTTTGTGCATACTGAGATGCTTTTCTGCTTATCACGGTTGTAAAGAGTGATTACTTGAGTTACTTTGTCTTTCCAGGCAGCTCAAACCAATCTAGCCATTTTCCTGTCTTACCAACAAGGCATCTTCACTCACAGAACTGTCGCTCACTCAATGTTTTTTGTTTTTTGCGTAAACTCTAGAGACTGTTGTGTGTGAAATTCCCATGAGATCAGCAGTTTCTGAAATACTCACACCAGCCCATCTAGCACCAACAACCATGCCACAGTTAAAGTCACAGAGATCACACTTTTTCCCCTTCCTGATGTTTGATGTGAACAATAACTGAAACTCTTGACCTGCATGATTTTATGCATTGTGCTGCTGCCACATGATTGACTGATTGGATAACTGCATAAATGAGCAGGTGTACAGGTGTTCCTATTAAAGTGGACAATGAATGAATACTTTTTCTGGATAAATTTGGATATACCTATCTGTCTAATGGATGATGTTGAACAGATACACCATATGCCACAAGACTGAAGTGGTAAAGAACACACTGGACCCTGTGTGGCAGGCCTTTAAAATCCCAGTTAGAGCACTTTGCAATGGAGACTATGACAGGTAAGTTCACTGGTCTGAGTCTAAACTTTCACTACATCTAAACATTGTTTGTGAACAAGGAAAAATGTTTAATTCATATGCTATAACACACAGATGTTTTGGATTGTTGTCTTGTTATGTGAAATATGAGGCTATGTGGCAAGTAGCAATCAATAATATACAGCAAAATCAACAGAAAAACAGTTTGAACAAAATTTGCCATTATTCTGTCAGTTTGGCAGAGACAGAACAGAGATGCAAGGAAGAATTAGCAGGTAGCCAAAAGGCAAATATTACAACTGAGAATATCCAAAAGTTTTTCTGAGGATATGAAAGATAATAGAGGCAGTTATAAAGTCCAAGGATGGGCATACAATTTCTTTCTATCGCATTTACAAAGGAGAATGCAAACTTTTAAAATATCATTTTGATTTTCTTATGTTAACATAAGATATGATATTTTATAAGATATTTTATTTCATATAAGATATGAAACTATGACATATGCTATAAGATATGCTATGACACCTGATATACAAAATATTTTGTTGGTGTAAATTACACTTCATTATTTTGAAGAAACAGTATAGTAAGTATATTACTTTTATTAAATTGCATAGTTGCTTGCTTGTGTGAAAATGCCAACCAAATTATTATAGCATTTTAAATATCAGCAGAGTACACTGTGTTCTAGCATTGCCTTCATTGGGATGTCAAGACTTATCAGGTTGTTTTTTATCCTTTCACACTGTACCTGAGGACATCTCCCATATGTCAAGATGAATGGGGAAAGATTATGCATCATCCACAATATCACAATTTTTCCATGAGATTTTGCCTTGAAAACTTGACTAAAAGTTGATTTCATTTCAAAAGCTGATGATTTTTTTTTAACTGACTGTTTTTACAGAGCAATAAAGATTGAGGTGTATGACTGGGACAGAGATGGAGGGTGAGACATCTAAGATTTGGCAAAATTCACACACTAAATTTAAAATGCATATATATGTAAAGATGAAAGTATAATTCTGTGTGATAATTTGTTTTTCCATAGGCATGACTACATTGGAGAGTTCAAGACCAGCTATAGGGAACTGTCCAAAGGCCAGGCTCAGTTCAGTGTTTGGGAGGTGAGTCTCTCTCTTTCTCTCTCTCTCTCTCTCTCTCACACACACACACACACACACACGTACACATAGTAACATAGTATAAACAGAGACTCTCTTAAGTACCTTGAAGAACATATTGTGATATTAGTATTAGTATTAGTTTTTAAAAGGAGTAGTGTGATCAGCTGACTGAGCAGGAATATATGCTTGAATGAAGATGATGAGGTTGGCTGAGGATCATAGGAATTGTAGTCTGCATCTTTGGGGGTTGCAGATATGACTGTGAGACTTCTTTGTTCAGGATGCAAATTAATGTTTTCAGTTTGGAAAATACTTCACTATGAAAGGAATACATATTTTAATGTAAGCATGGCCTCCTTTCTGAGGCACTTCTCTTTATCTAGGTGTGTCTTAGTTGGCTGTTTTATTCATTATAGCTCCTGGTTTCATATCTTCTCTTTTAATTTCACTTTTTCATAGCTGATTGCTTCCCCTTGAAGCACTTAACCCGTGGGTTTCGCTGACGAAACCAAACACAAGGGCACAGCATGCTACAAGGACAAATCAGTGGACTATCATTAGATATCCATCTGTAACTGTACATTTAGCAATCGTCTCTTGTCTTATCTACATCAGCATCACCTACTGCAGCGTCAGCTGATGGCTTCTTACTTACACGTCTTCATGTTCATGCACTGTGGTCTTTATTACTAGTATGATTCAGATGCCAAAGTCATGTCCTGCTCAAAAAAATGAGAAGTGTTTTTTCTTCAGGTATTAAACATGAAGAAAAAGAAAAAGAAGAAGAAGAAATACCTCAATTCAGGAACTGTGAGTGCATTCTTGAACTGATATGTTATTTTTTTATTATTTCAAAGTACAAGTTGAAGAAAAAAAGGCAGGCCACATGTATGTTCTAACAAATGTCATTATTGGTAAGACTTCTTATTGTAGGTCCTACATTATATCTTCATAAGCAATGCACAGCATGCCCAGTGAGTGACATCATCACATCAGCTGTTAGTGCTGGGCTATATGTGAGGAATAAAACTTGGGGCCATGCTGTTTTAGGAAAATAATCAACAACAGTGTGGTATGATGCAGTTTAGGGTAATGCTGAGTTAACACCCCAAAGCTGATTATTTTCTTGTAATGGTACATCCTGAAGTGTCTTTTCCTCTTACAGTGCAGCAATGTGCCAGTGATTACAATTTTATTGTTTATTAAAGAATAACACATTTCTAACCATTTCTAGTTATGTTTATTGTTGTTACAATTTACCACTGACTGTTATAAATTGCTGACATGTGAGACGTCATCCAATGTTTAATAAATGTCACCTTACAGAAGGATTCACAATATGAATTATTATATGTTTTTGATTATGTGGAGTGTTTGCCTTAAAGTTCAATTCTAGTGAATTAGTTGCTACTATAGAAATAATAAAATATTAGAATGAGCGCAGTAATCAGTAACCCTGATTTGCCCTGCAGATGCACAGAGCTGTGGTATGAGATGATATGATATTGCTTGATATGACATTGCTTCCTTGCTTTTTAAATTGTTTCTTTTTGGAATAATTTTCAATTAAAAAAAAACATATATATACTGTGTGTTGTGTGTGTCTTAAGTTTGACCTCAGCTAAACTAGATATTTATACATATTGTGTATTATGAAAACATTTTCAAGTATTATAGCATATCGCCCATTCTTAACAGCTATGAATATTCATATGATGTTTATGAATGAAGTGTGCATTGCTTACTGAAAGTGTAATGGTGTGTTATGGGCTGTAAATAGGAAATGTTACCAAACCTTTGTCTCAACAGGTGACTCTGCTGTCATGCCTCATAGATGTTGAAGTCACCTTTTTGGACTATATTAAAGGAGGGTGAGCATGAGATTATGCACATGGGGTTCCACTGTGTGTGTGTGTGTGGGTGTGTGTGGGTGTGTGTGTGCATACGCATGTGTGGCATGATAGATTTTTTCCTTTCTCTTTGTCTACTTATGATGTGTTTACCTAATCGATGTCTTTGACCCAATAACTGTCAATCACACTGCCAAGGAGAGCTATTTTTATTTCGCTCTGCTATTCTCCTCCCTATCTTGTCAGAAGACTTGCACTGATAAAAGGCTTTGCTACATTAGAGATGCCATAACAGCCCACGCTAAAAATAGCCTGGTCTATTCTTAGCACAGGACCTGCTTCTTAAACAGCAGAACAAACACTAGGAGAATTAGATTTGCATAACTGTCTTATAGTATATAGTATTTAATGTGGCTGACGTACCTCATTAAATTTAGCACTAAAGCATTTTTTTTAACGAAAAGGTCTAGAGTTTGAAATATCTGTAGAAAGTGCGCACAGTACACATTTATGCTAATTTGCTGTTATCAAGAACAAAGGTTCTCATGCAGCCTGTCACTTTGTATTCTTTTGCAGTACTCAGATTAATTTCACGGTGGCAATCGATTTTACCGCATCAAATGGTGAGCTTATCTTTCCAGAAGATTATTCTATAATTAAATGCTTTCATGTGATGATTCCATGTTCTCATAGTTTTCATAGATTCTGTGTTCTCTCTGTATTTGTTCAGTGCCTCCATGCAAACTGAGACAAACTTCTCAACCTTCTCTTCCTCAATCCACGTTAAACCATTTGCATAATGCTCACTATAAAATGAAAAATGAATACATAATGTTAATGCTTGGCTGGATTGAAAACAAGAGAAATGACATCAGATCATGTATCTACTCTAATAATACCACCCACGCATTAGATCATTCACATGAGTGAGTCAGGGATATATATATATATATATAAGTGAATGCTCATTATCTTAAATGCCAAAGATCAAGCTTTTTTTTTTTCTTTGTGTTCTTTTCTATTTGTGCACAGGAAACCCATCCCAGCCTACCTCTCTTCACTACATGAACCCATACCAGCTCAATGCCTATGCCATGGCTTTGAAAGCTGTGGGCGAGATCATTCAGGACTATGACAGTGATAAGATGTTTCCTGCACTGGGGTTTGGAGCAAAGCTGCCGCCTGATGGCAGGGTATCGCATGAGTTTGCCTTGGTGAGCAAATCATTGGGTTTGGTATCAACTACAGAGGGCAATTAGAATCTTTAATCATCTTAAAGAAATTAAAGATTGGTATTATATAACTATGAAAAACAGTATATTATTGTGGCAACAAGCATGTGGTCAGGCTTAGCTGCGAATTGGAGGAGGAGTTGCAGAGAACAAGCGTGTAATGAGTGAGTGGTTACACGTGTATATGGTTAAGAATAAAATATATTTATAGGCTGTTTGTGAGTGAGTGTGTGTGTTTGACCTGCAAGACTGACCAGACCAACAATAACACAACCTTTGTCTTTGGGTTTTTTTTTTTTTTTTTGAGTTTTTAATTGATTTCAGTTTTATAAATGATTTCAGAAGTGCTGTTGTTGTTGGTCTTGATGATGAATGGGTGGAGGCTAACAAGATTCATTCTAATTTTGTATCTTCCTCACTCCCAAGTTACAGCATCACTGTAAACCCTGTGTAACCACTTACTCATTACTTGCTTCTTCTCTGTGATTTCTCTGCCCATTCGTAGCCAGCGCTTGACCGCACCCTCACTGCCACAACTATTTAAAAAAACGAAAAAAGAACATAGAACGAATGATGTAGTCAAAGGTGTAGTTTATAAAGTTATAAAATATTTGTCCATAAGAATCCTAGAATTTTAAAGATACCTTACAAAATATTTCTTTTTTTTAAAAAAAAAAAAAAAAACTTTTCATGCAATAGATCTGGACAGTCTCTTTCTTTCAAGCTTTTTACATTTTTTGCCTACAAATTAGCTCTACCCAATAGAGCTGCTCAGGTATGCCCTTTTTCCTAAGAGGCACCACATGGCATAATAAAGCACTTTCCCAAATGGTGCCTTAAGTCTTGTAGTCCTACTCCAAGTCTGGACCTTGAGGATGTATGGTCCTATGGTCCACAGATAAATTAATGATGAAACGCACTAACTTTATTTAATTTTTCTTTATTTAATCATTATCTTTTATGTTTCTCTTTGCTGATTGGGGGAAAATGTAAGCATATTGGTATTTTCTTGCGCTGTAGAGGCCTCTAAAAATTACAGACTGCTCCTTTAAAGATAAACAAGTAATAGAAGGAAAAACCTTGACCAGGTGATCTAGGAAAAGAAGGATACAAAGGTGCTTTTGTTTTCTAAAGGTTGAGATTTCATTTCAGGGAATTGCCTTCTCTGTACACACACAGCCTGCATACTGTCTGTACTATATATGGGTACTAAATTCCATATAGAGAAATCTGTATCCAGCTATATTCTATATGGGTCCTTAACAGATGCTGTGCCCATGGCCCACAGCTGCCTACTGTTTGCTAACACAGCTTTCTTCGGGGCATAGCATTGCACACTATCTCCATATGCTGAGCATTAAGAATTTAGATTTACTTGAGTAAACAGCTCTGATGTAAGGATGTTTCATACAGCCTAGGAAATGGAGAGCAGTAAAAAGCCCTTCTGGAGCTATCTGGCATATCTGACACAACCTTGATGAGTGCTTTATTGTCCTGTTTTTCTTTTTGATGTGCATGGCTTGTAATGTCATATTAGAATACTATGAGATCATATTAGACCGGTTCTAGCATCAGTTCATTGGCTGCTTGTTTTCTTTTGAATTGTCTATAAAATATTATGTAGATATCTACCTACCTGTAAGTGTTCTTTATTCTATATATTTGTTCATTGTATAGTACCTTCATACGTCACTGAATGTTTGATAAACAGTATTCCAAATTGTGTCTTAAGATCATCTAGTGCTAGCCTTCTTCATAAAAAAGAATGGGAAGAGTGGTGGTTTGAGATCTGGAAAAAAAAATCTGGAACACATTACCAAGAAACATTTGTCAGGCTCTATCTATCATTGATTTAAAAAAAACAGCTAAATATATAGTTTTTTCCACTTTACATTTAAATAGCTTTTATTATAAGCCATACCTTTATATTATTTTAATTATTGTACTTTTACTCTATTTTTTAAACAATTCTTAAGTATATATTTTGATAATTTATATTGTTATTTTCTATGTTTTTGAACTGCTATTTTTTTTTTTTTACTATTTAAAAAAAATAGTTTTCACTGCTGTTTGTTGCTTTCTTTCTCTGTTTTTTACTTCACACCATAAAGCACTTTGGTCTGCATATTAAATGATTTAAATGTATGAAAGGCATTATAAATAAAACATATTAAACATACTTACTTAATAATAATAATAATAATAATAATAATAATTGTGTGTGTGTGTTTAGAATGGGAACCCAGAAAACCCATACTGCAGCGGTATTGAAGGAGTAATAGAGGCATATTACCAGAGTCTGAAGAGTGTACGTCTCTACGGTCCCACATATTTCTCACCCATTATTAATCATGTTGCAAGGTGGGTAACAGAAAGAGTGATCACAGAGACCAGCCACAAAATAAACTACACCTCACTACACACCAACACACTTGGATACTGGCAGAAAAACAGATGACGAATCTCACCACACTGTAGCAGCTTGCATGCTGTTGGTATTTATAGAAAGATCTGGATACAACTCAGCATATATACAATATAATGATGTAACTGGTATGTTATTCTAGGTATCACTGTGTTTCTGTTGGATTCTGAATTCTGTATTTGTTTAAACCCTCTCTCTGTTTCTCAGATATGCATCATTAATAAAGGATGGCTCAGAGTACTTCATCCTCCTCATCATTTCAGATGGAGTCATCTCTGACATGGCACAGACCAAGGAATCCATTGTAAATGTATGTACTCAAAAATGTAGCACCACAGAGATATTATAACCTATAACGGAACATACTGCAATATTAATCTCACTCCATAACTTCATTTGCAAGCTAGATGTACAGTAAAAGTGCTTACGGTAAAAATAAACAACTTCAAATTGTCTTGACAGTAGATTTGATGACGGTTCAGATGAAAAATGAGGATGTGTGAATAGCTGAATTGGGTTAGAAATCACTCCTACTCATGAAGCGTATATGTGCCCTGAAGGATAAAATACAAAATACAAAAGGAATCACAAAGAAAGCAAAAACAAATGAGATATAAATTGCATTCATTTATCATTCCCTCTAAACATATGACAATTAAGACACTGAAATGTGATTTTCAAACCACAGGATGATTTCAGTTTAGACCCTTCCAGCTCTGAAAAAGAGTCATTTATAATGTGTCAGCATGTCTTTATCTCTTCCAGTACCGTCTGAGAGCTGTTCGTCCTTTTAGTTTTATGAGCGCACTTTGTCTTTTGGGTCTTATCATTACCACACAGTCTAGCCATGTCCTATATCTCTACGTAGCATGCAACACAATGTTATCTAATTAGCCTTTTTTATCTGAGGCCTTCACATTGTTCTAATGCTTTTCTCTGCAAATGACATATTATGCTTGGAAAGCTCCTACTGTAATTTTATGATTTAATCTTTTTCTGCTTGAAGGCTTCCTGTCTTCCAATGTCAATAATAATAGTGGGAGTTGGATCAGCTGAATTTGATGGTAAGAGAATCATCAGATGTAATGCTACAACAGTAAAGATAATTATGTGGGTGTGGGTGTGCATGTATGAAAGGTTTTTTTTAATCTCCCACTTCACTAAGGTGTTTATAAGAATTAACATCTCGGTGAATCTGTGAAGCAGTCATTCGAAAGCTTCAGTAACCTGCAACGAAAACACGTAGAACACTAAATGCTTCTCCTCAATTTCTGACAGAAATGGTTGAATTGGATGGAGATGAAGTCAGGATCTCCTCAAGAGGAAGGTTTGCAGAGAGAGATATTGTACAGGTAGGCTCTGGTGCCATTAATGTTTTCTGTGATCTCTATTAGTACCACAACCAAAACAAAATAGTATAGATCAGTAAAATAAAGAAACATAAATAAAAAAAACCAAAGATCTACATTTTAAGAGCTTAAGAACTGGCAAATTCTAATGGGACTGTAATGAGTGCTTTATTACAGGCAGGGCCACTTGGAGGGTAAATTAGTTAGTATCAGATGTAATCAGGAGTTAATTTGGGATGGACGGGGGACCCAGGGGAGCGGATATCCTGCAATGTAAACATCAAGTAGTGCTCTGGTACTATAATTTGATGGAAATGTAAATCATAGCATGGCATAATGATGATAGAAGTGATGATTTAATACAGTTTCACAGGCAATTTTAGAAAAATGTTGTTATTTTAAAATTCTTTAGTTAACTGCTGTGTATATGTACTGTATGTAAGTAATGTATTTGATCATGTGCTTATTGTGCTAGCTGATAATCTTTGCTGTGTCTTGTATTTTATCCAGAAAAATCTGATGATATTTTGATATTTTGGCTTTGATCGTTATTATGTCAAACTGACAAAACAATCACAGCTTCTTAGTTGTGATTTGATTCCATATGTTGAAGTATTTCCTTCTGAAACAGGAACTCAGAATGATGTCATGTTGAACTGCTTGACTAGCTATATATAAAGAACAATAAAGTGAATAACGAGCCTTTTAATTAATCTTACAGTGTATAAATATTGCGTTCTTGCTCAGTCTGAGGAAGTGACATATTCCAACACTGAAGAGCCCCAAGGTGGTAAAACACCTCTGGAAATTGCCTGTCCCGTAACTGTAACCTCGTACAAATTCCTCCTTCTTCAAAATGATTTTTTTTTCTTACCTGAAGCAAGCGATGGTTGGCTGAATGAATAGTGTGTGGCCAGACACACAGCCAAAGATGCACTGATAAACCATGTTTGCTGCTAACAAGCTACTACTGTAGAGCAAGACCTGCCTCTGGGAGTGGGACATGTATGGTCCTAGAGAGCATTTAATTGGACAACCATGAAGGCAAGATTTGAATCATCCAAAAATTTTGATCATTTTCCCAAAAGTGATTAACTATAAAATTAAAATGATATTAATATCTCCAAAACAGATTTTTGGATTTTTTTTTTGGATGATAGTGTCATATTGGTTTCTATAACACTAAGTGAGGTTTAAAAAAATGAATTAAACACCAATGTTGATTTCAGGGTCACGTTAAGGTCTGGCCACTCAATTGTAGTTAGTTTAATTAAAGTCTGACAGAAACAGATTTAGCATAAACTTGTTAAATAAGTGTAGCACTCCACATAATTACACATAAATTGAGTGAACACCCATGCATAATTAGAGTGATCGGTAAATATGCATGTTCCAATTAAATATAAATCACTGTTTACAGTAAAATAAAGTTACACATATTCCTATATATATATATATATATATATATATATATATATATATTTCCTTACAGTAACTTTCTATTTTAGAGGATTTTAGCCCATTTGAGTCTATTTCTTGTTGAACTGTTGGACTAAAATGCAACTCAAACATATTGTTCAAAAAGCTTTTCAATCACAGTCTACATATGAATATTTTTCTTTTTGCAGTTTGTTCCTTTCCGAGACTACATTGACCCAAGAGGGAATCACATCCTCAGCATGGCCCGTCTGGCCAAAGATGTCCTGGCTGAAATTCCAGACCAGTTCCTATACTACATGAGAACCAGAGGCATCAAACCGAGCTTGACGCCTTCTGCTTACTCTTCCAAACCACTGACAGCACTGTCGCACTCTGCAGAGTCATTACAGACGCAGATCTGAAGAGGACCATGGTGGCGCACTGAGTACTGGGTTTGCTGCACTTGGTCGAGTATTAGGTCATACAACAACTGAGTTAGGGAGCCAACAGAGACTTCTACTTCAAAGCCTGAATACAGCAATTAATAACATTGCTCTCATATATGAGTTTGATAATGTGAGAGAGGTTTATTTCTAGCTAAAACGATCATCATTATATGCCTCATCCTTTTTGTGTTTTATTTCGAACGACTAGCTGAGCTATGAGCAAAATGTTTACAGTGTTTGTGATTTATACAAGCAGATAATTATATACCTCATGCATACTGAAGTAGCTGAAACTTTTTGTAATGTATCACAAAATTGGTTGTGCTAACTTCCTATTTAAAGGAGAGTGAACATGTTTCGAAGATAGTGTTCAGTCTCTTCAGTCTGTATTACTAACCATTCTGGTTTCTTCCACGCCACTGCCACACTGTGTTTCTGAACAAGTCTTAGAGCTGCTGGAAAGACAGGCCTTATTCTTGGTTACACAATAATTAGTAACATTTTACTATACAGTTCCTTAATTAAAGTCCTTACTAACATAGCAGTAAGTAATCAAGTCTTACCATAGTAATTCTTCAATAAGTACTAATACTACTAATACCACTAATACTACTGTACTACTAAGTGTATGTATGGTGTATAAACATGTAAAGTGTAATGATTTAGTAAGTAATATTAAATTACTATGCTGACACCATTATGGTTTTGTCAGCATAGTAAGTTGATATTAGTTACTAAATCATTACACTTCAGTCAACGTAGTAGTTTATTACAGTGATTAGTAATTATCGAAAAACTGCTATGATCGCTCTTGATTACTTACTGCTAAGTTAGTGTGTAGTAAATAAGGTATTAAATAAGGAACTAGATAATGCTAGCCAGGAATTAACTGTAGCTATAGAAGCATGTAATTGCATGCACTTTTAATGTATACGAGTATACTGAACTGTTATGAGGTTGATGTGCTGTATGGAACTTAGGTGCTGTTGAGCAAGCACTTTATGATTGTGAAAAATTAGAGCACAATTTAGTATTTAATTTTCATTTTAACTGAATCAGGTTCACTTTTGATTTTTGTAGGTTCAAGTGTACTCTTCATTAACAAACGTCATTTTTATTCTCCATTCAGATACCGTCTGGGGTCATGAAACAAAACAAGACTAATAGGTTCAATGTTTATTGATTGATTTGAATATTTAGTAAATACACATTAAAGGGGAAAGGTGTAGTTTTGATTAAAAAAATAACTTCTCCCCAATACGTAAATGATTTTATATAATGATTTTTCCCCACGCAAAGCCAGGGAACTCAGAACTTCATCTATTCAACATGACAAGATGCCACTTTAAAATGTACACCCACACATGCTGGCTCACATACTGTATTATCCTTATAAAACATGCACAAACTGCATCAAAGCTTAAAACCTGTCCTAAAAAAATGGCTTTTCCCCATCCATTGATCACATCTTTCTGAGGTATGATACAACTCATGCAATTCCAAGCTCTATTATGGCGCTGTCTTTGTTTTTGAGTAATCAATATTGGTAAACCAAGACAGAATTCCACTATGAAAGACAGAAAAACATTTCCTCACACCATACCTATTGGTTGAATAATGCATGAAATACCAGTATGTCAGTGGAAAGGAAATGAATTTGAGATAAATATAAAGAACTCTGGTAAGTCTACATATTAAAAAAAGAAGGAAAGGAATGAATGAAGGGAGTAAACAGAAAAATGTGAATAGATGGTAGAAATGTTCAGAGCCCATCTGGTAAAGCTTTGGATTACTACATGCATAAGTGACTGATACAGTGATAACACACATTGTACTAAATTGTCTCAGGTTGGAATGTCTTTTGCTGATTGCAATAACAGTAAATATGCTAATCTTGTTCAGTTTGACATGTGCACTGGTTGTGTATGGATGCCTCATTTGAGATTTCAGGTTTTCTGTCATAGGATTTTGTCTCCAGAGCACAAAAATAATTACTATAATACTGTAGCATTTACCTGGGAATTTTTTTTTTTTCTTCATTAATTTGTGATCATTCAAAAAAAATGTAATACCACTACTGCTTGTTGAATAATGTATTTCATCATTCCATCATACTTATTACTGTTGCATGCATCATATTCGCATGTGCATTGCGTTGAAAAGTGATGAACCTTTTGTATTTATCTCATATTTTTATACCCACTATTTTTACAATATCTTAGCGTTTGCCTTAATATATCACCAAATTGTTGGATTTAGGCCATGCCTTCACTGTATGTTTGTTGACTGCGTATATATTCTTTGAACAATATTTGCTTTAAGATACAATTTACTTATAGTATAGTTGCATGATCCCAGCAAAATTAAGCTGGCCAGTGTCTAAAACAGTGACTGGCTGTCCGATACAAAAACGCGCATAGTATTTAATAAATTGATGTTACTTATTTCATAATTATTTGCATCTGTAATTAAAAATGGAAATGTAGCATATGTAATAGTATATAGAATATTTAGTCTGTGGTCTATAAGATTTCATATCACTGACTAGAAAATCGAGGTAATTACTGTCTTCAACAGTTTTAATTTCCTATCAGTCGGGAAACACACACACACACACACACACACACACACACACACACACACACACACATATATATATATATATATATATATATATATATATATATATATATGTATATATATATATTACAAATGCCAAGTTATTAAATATTATTTTAAAAATAAACATTTCTAAAACATTTGATAATGTTTTGAGCATTTATTCTGATTACTTTTTTACTATTCCAGTTTTCCTGCTCTAAACGGTGTGTTGGGTTTGGAATTTGTTTTTTGTTTTTTTCAGCCGTTTTTAAGCTGTTCTCCACACTGCTGATGTAACCTCTGAAAGACAGATTGCTAAGTAAACTGCAGAGCTAGATGTACATACTCTCTTTATGCAATTATCTGCTTTTGTGTTAAATACAGGGTGCATCTGATCAGATGTTTATAGAGAAAAAAATGTCTTAAGCTATAAATAGAAAGAACAGTCTTATCATGTGTAGGAAATAGCTCTATGGCAGCTGTCTATAAGAAACAGGCTAGGTGTTATCCCCCAAATACCAAACCATGTTTTCAATTCAGAAAGATTAGTTGTATACTTTTGTGATCTGGAAGGAGCTTTAACATATGATATCCCTGTGATATACTAAACAAAAGGTAAAGAATCAGACCACATTTTTGCCTGTCTGTGGTAATAAGTGTTAAGAGCTGAATATTAGGAGAAGGCCACAAGTGAGGATTGTGCTCTAGGTGATAAAGATGGAGTTAACCATAATAATAGATTTGGGGTCAGCTGTTTCTACAAGAAAAAACAAAATCTTTTTCTACAAGAGAAAACAAGCCCAATAAAATGACTCAGATATTAAAAGAACTAATACCTTGTGTGCACACCTATTGGCTCAATGTTGCAAATTATCCAGAACATGTACCGTATGTGACTACTGTGATTGTAATAAAAAAAAAAAATTATAACACAATCACTGTTTAAAATGTTCAACTCAAAATGATTGATTTAAATAAGGAAAAGCAGCTTCTGAAATATACATTAAAGCCATCTTTGTTTAAAACAGCAATACTGATTAATTGCTGTTGTGAGCACAAACTTAAACAGTGCTACTTCACTGACAAGACCTTTGTATTGCTAGCCTTTATGGTTTCCTCATATAAAATTTTAAATGTTGTTACACTGCTTTATTCTTCCTTGGCTGCTGTTCTCCCAGTGCTTCTTACAACTGACCCTGGTTCTGGGTTAACTCTATCAATTTCCTCCTTATATTTAATGATTATTTACACTGAATTGGCTAGGTGTAAAGCGAGATAAATTACAGCAGTTTATCACAGACAAATGTATCAAATGTATTTGTATCAAATGTTGGTTTGTCTAGTTGGTTTTGGGATACTGAACCATCAGTACAAAACTGTTCCAATCATATTCATTCTTCTCCAGAAATGAAGCAAGTGCTAAAGAAATGGCCTACTAGGCATGTGCTGCTGTTGAAGACTCAGTTCAGGCTATGAGAAATACTTTACTGCCCTCTTCTGGTTATTTAGGACTGTGGCAATGTAACTTCCTGCACCTATATTTGTGTTAATTACTACACTGATCTTTTATTACATATACAGTGCTGTGCAAATGTCTTGACATCCTACTTTTTTTGTACAAATTTTGTTTATAGATGTTTATTTTATGTATATATGTATATATGTATGTGCATGTATATAGTACTGTGCAGAAGTTTAGGCACCCTATTTTTTTAGTGCAAACTTTGTTATAGATTTTTATTTTATGACTTCTACATTATTGATTGAGTACATAAAATTTTTAGACTTCCAAACATTTCCAAACAGGATTTTGCTGCAAAAAATAAGAAGCAAGTGTGACAGTCAAAGTCTCCAGAAGAGCTGTGGCTGGTTCTGCAAGATGCTCAGTAACACTTACAGCTCATTTCCTTATAAAACTGCACTAATTGTACCTGAGACTACTATTTTTCGTCACACCAAATATTGACTTTGTTTCATTTATTACTGTATACTGCTCTTTACAGTATTTTTTTTATGTAGAAACATTTAATTTCATTATTTTTGAAGGCATCTTTGCTCTACAGTGTTTCTTTGCATGCGTCTAAAACCTTTACACAATACTGTGTGTGTGTGTGTGTGTACAGATGGAAGACAAAGCAAAAGCCAGAGCTTCAGTGTGCCTTGGTATCTATTCTCCACTTCTCCACTTCTCTGGAACTGTACTGGAGGGATGAACATTCTACTAAAAGATATTCCCTCAGTTGGTGCACTTTCTTAAGGAGTCTTTGTGTGATTCACATATTACCTCAGGCTCAGACAACACATATTCTTTAGTATAGAATAATAGAGTGGTAATGGTTTTGGATTCAGGTGAAAGGAAAGACAGACAGGAACCATACTCCTTCATTAACTTTTCCATGGCAGTAAATAAAACTGGCTCCAGCCTTTCACAGACATTCTCTTAGACTCTGTATTTCTGGTGACTCACACACTGGTTTGATATTGAAGACAGCAAAATATGTCCGTAAAATTCCTGAAGGCTTATCTGAGCAGAATATAATTTGAAATATTACTCTACAGTCACGTACTAATAGCGAATGTATGCTTTTAGGATTTTGTAGAAGTCGCTGTTTTGCTTTTCCTGCTGGGTTCTAGTGCACAATAGTCCTGTAGGTGGCGGCATGTACATTGATCCCGCGATTCGCTATTAACCCATAAAAGTAAACGAAGAAGATGCGTCTGTTTCCGTCAACTTTCAACGTCACTTCCGTCTACAGCGCCTCAAAACGAAGGCTGCCATGTTGCAGTAGCAAAGCTGAGCGGGGCTAACGGTGACTATTGCGAAATTCTGTCTGGTCAGTGAACTGAAAAAAGGTTCACAAGGCACCTTCTGAGGATTTGCATCTATTTATTGCTTTAATTTAAAGCCTTCTGAGTCACAGAATGAGCGGAGGGACGCCGTACATCGGGAGTAAAATCAGCCTGATTTCCAAGGCCGAGATTCGCTATGAGGGAATCCTCTACACTATCGATACCGAGAACTCCACTGTGGCGCTCGCCAAAGGTGACACGCTAACATGCTAACTCAAGCCATTAACAAGTACAGACAGCTGTGTCGCGTGCACAACTCATTAAACACCTAATTTACACGTATATATCGCACGTTTATATGAACTCCTTGAGACATTGACAAATTAGCACGTTAGCTGGCTAGCTAGGTTTTACTTTGCCATGTTCGTTTCAAAAATAAAGCTGAGCTGTTGAGTAACAACACCTGGAGTGGCTATTTAATAACATAACGTGTAGCTATGTAGACAATTAGCTAGTTAACTAGCTAACTATTAGGTTTGTTTATGTTACTGGACAGATATCTACATATCACTTCACTCAATAAAGTTGCTTTGTTAATTGTTAGTCAGTTTGCATAATTGCATTTATGTTAGAAAAGCACGGTTAATTTAAATATAAGTGTAATGTTTATGCTACAGATTGATTAAACGAGCTCAGCTAAATAACACGTCATCTATCTGCTACATAATTATCCAGCTAACAGTGTCCAAGCTCCATCATTTGGCTTATAACAGCTTCTTTATTGTATCTGCATCCCATAGCTGTTGATAACTCGAAGCTTATTATAGCAAAGTAATTATTCCTGGAATTAAGTTAAATAAGGTAAATATTAAAGTTGGTAACATGTATACGTGTTGCTACCATATGGGTTTGTCCATTTCTTTTACTCATGAATGTGTGATGTATAACTTGTCGTAGTGCGCTCGTTTGGAACTGAGGATCGCCCCACTGACAGGCCGATCCTGCCCCGGGATGAAACCTATGAGTACATCATCTTCAGAGGGAGTGACATTAAAGACCTGACTGTTTGTGAACCTCCCAAGCCATCTTTGCCTCAGGACCCTGCAATTGTTCAGGTATTGGATTCATCCTCAGGTTTAAGCTTATTTATGTTGGAACATTCAGCTCATATGGAATGTGAAATTTTGCCACTGATTGCATTTTTCTTTTCAGTCTTCTATGGGATCTGCTGCTCCACCCTCAGCTTTCCAGAGTGGAAACTCGTATGGGCTGTTTAAACAGGCTCCAGTGTCTCCATACAGCCAGTTCACTGCCAGCCCGTTGGTTTCACCCCCATTTGGGACTGTTGGAGGCAAGTGTTTCTTTCTACATAAAATGATGTTCATCCATGCAAGGTGGTCTAGCTCAGGCATGTTAGGCCTGATTTTCACACTTTTATTTAGTTTTACATAAACGTATTTGCATAACCAAAGGTGAAGGGGGTGAATATGGTGGCTTTTGTCAATAGATGTGTGGGGTTTTTTTTTTTTTGCAAATATATTTTGGCTTGGAAAAAATGTGTATGAAAGTTTCTCAATAAAATTCAGATTGGGAAAAATATGTAATTATTGTAATAATAATAATGAAAAATTATACTTTTTTTGGTTGGGAGATTTTTCCCTTATTTTCTCATTAATTTGGTCTTGGCCAGTTACCCTCCACCAGCCAGCTCTCCCCTCTCGTATAACAACTACCACCCAGGGAGGATGAAGGCTACCACATGCTTCCTGTCACAGGGCAGCATAAGACACTCTGAAGAAAGTGCTATTCATCCTCTTCTGCACACATGAGCTCAAAGACACACACGACTGCCTAGCGTTGCTTCGACTGGCACAGGCGGAGAGACTATGCCATCCGTCCCACCCTGAGCACGTGGCCAGTTTTGCTGTCTTGGCTCCAAGTCACGGATTGCTGTGGCAAACGATGATTTGATTTTTTTTTTTTTTCTCGAATGTGGATTTTACCCATTTTGCACTAAGCAATAACAAATCATGGCACTCACAAGCAAAATAAAACTCAACTCAAACTCAAATAAATTTCTGATGGAGAATCAAGAATGAAAAAAAAACTTTAGATTGGAAAAAGTTACTGGACTTTTGCAACTCGTTATTAATGCATTTGTAGTCGAACAAAACATGTAAAAGGTGCTTCTGAAGGCAATCATTGGCCAGTTTGTAAGCAACCACTTTTATGTGAACTTGCCAAGAGGCTCCTTTTCTTGTTAAGTTCAAGGGTCTGTTTTGCAACAATCATAGTTTTTAGTTATGGGAATTTTTGTTGCATAACAAGCTCACTGCATGCACGACAGTTCCAGTTTCTGGATTCTGTTTGCTTTGTTGGAGTTTTTGGTCCGCTTGATTAACACACAACAAATTTTCTCCTTAATATTTTTAGTTTCTTCATTTCAGGATGCTAGGAGTACCTGATCTGGATGCAAATGTATAGTCGTGTGTCTAAACCCCATGTCCTGATCTGTAGGTCGCAGCAGTCCTGCCCTTGACCCATTGCAGAAGAGTCCGCCCGTGGAGCCATCAGCACCGTTGGCCTCGTCAGTGAGCAGTACTGCTCCTGTGCCTGTCAGCCGCAGGAGCCCCATCACAGCGCGACTCGGCACAACCAGTACTCAGAAGGTCCTGGATGCCCCTGAACAGAGGAGGGTTGAGGGCCGGTCTAGACTACGCTCAGGACTCGGGCATGCCGCAGCAGATGCTAATGTTGTTCACTCGGGTTTTCAATCAGCAGGTGAGGGCAGAGTGAATCCGATCATTTTCCTAGATAAGTTGTCTTATCTTAAAATGCAAGATATGCAAAATAGCTAGCTATTTTATAATTGTCCAGTAGCTAGATAGTGACGTGTCTGATTTACAGAAAAATCAAATCAGACAGAAAAGACCTCTGAGATCCACTGAGCTTGTTTGAAGAGGGTTTTTGAAACAAAAAATTTTGGGAAATTCTAAGCTGGTGTATATACCCAAAAACTGCATGCCATATCTTTTCATTGTTTTACATCCATCTTAAATTTGCATAAACCTTTTTATTTAGTGTTTTGCATTGTATATCACATGAAGTTAATGGTCTACAGTAGCTGATGGTCTAATGCATACATATGCCTGTTTTATTTTTAGCTCTTTTGCAAACCTAAATCTCCTTAAAAGTTGCTGTCTCATATTTGACACAGTATCAGTAAGTAACAAAGCTATATGAATCAGTGGAAAATATATATTTTAATATAATAATAAATAACGGTGGGTCATGAGTAGGTTGCTTAACATCTCCCTCATGAGTTACATGTTGGTTTCTAATATAAATTAATGATCAACTGGATCTCTTTAAACACTCAGCCAGTTTGAATTGTGTTGACTGACTTTGGTCCATAATTAAATGGCCATTGTTGCATTCTGAAAGAATTTTAGAAGGAAAACAAGTGAGTGGAGAACAGTAGTGTAGGCGACAAGGCAAGTGAGCTAACCTCAGGTCAGCAAAGCTATTTATGGATGCTGTAGCCTATGAAATGCAAACAGGGCTGATGTGAAAGTTGCTTCGGTTGTGTGTTGTGTGGAATCTTCAAATAATCTGCCATGAATGTCAAAACTTTGTTGCTCGTGAATGCTTCTTATAAACCAGTCTAAAGCTGCACAAAATGGATGAAATTTACCAATTCCGTTGATTAGCTTACATTCTAAATCTGACGTCTCAGTAAACCTTTCTCAATTTATCTCCCATTCTTTAGTGCCATCTTCTAGCAGGATTTTGCATGTTAATCCAGGTTTCTTTGTCATGTAGCTGCTGGGCCTGTTGTGCCACCTGGTCCACGTCGTGGTCGTGGTGGAGGGCATCGGGGAAGAGGCCGTTACCCTGTGAGAAGAGATGGACCCATGAAATTTGAGAAAGATTTTGATTTTGAGAGTGCCAATGCCCAATTTAACAAGGAGGAGATTGACAAGGAATTCCAGAGCAAACTCAAGCTTAAAGGTAAAGGTAGTGCAAAGGGTAGTAGTTATACTGTTAACAGCTGTTTTCAAGACTGTCTGTCTGTATATAGACAAAAATTTGGTGCATATCTTAGTTATTGCTCTGTTTAAATTGTATTACAGTATATAGATTTTGTGAAATATAGGAGTGTATTTGGTTTCATGTAGTTCATAGGATTATGCCTATGATTATACGCTAGCTAAAGTGATGACGTCACTGGCGTCCATGTGCAAAATCCAAATAAATCCAGTGGGCCATGTTCACTGAGAAGGGGCGCGCGCACACACACGTGCACGTGTGTGTGTGTGTGTGTGTGTATATGTGTGTATAAAATTGTGAATAATTAAATAAACAGACTTCTATAGCTTCTATATCTGCGGTGATATACCATGATGTAGTGGTGTAATATGAGATTTCTACATTTTTTATGTGTTCTGTGTTTAGATGAAAAGCCAGAGAAGGCTTTGAATGGAGAGGATAAAGGTGACTCAGGGGTAGATACTCAAAACAGTGAGGGTAACGCTGATGAGGAAGATCCACTGGGACCCAACTGCTACTACGACAAGTCCAAGTCTTTCTTTGACAACATCTCCTGCGATGACACTAGGTTGGTCCTCACTTTCTGATTTGCAAAAATGGCCAGCAAATTTCACGCAACAAAAATATTTGTATTTTCTCATTTTATTTTTTCTGTATTTAAAGAAAAGTAATATCTTGCTATTTTATTTAAAAAGAAAGTTTGATGTGTGACACCAAAGAAAACAGTGGGGATTTTTAATTCCCACTTATACCATGGTAATGAAAACTACAAAGGGCATAAGTTTAAAATAAATAAATAAAAAATAAAATAGGAAAAGAAAATATTTTTCTTAATACATAATTTCAGACTTCCTAAGAATGTCTCTTTGTTTGGTCTTTCACGTTCGTGTCTTTTTATAAGTTTACTTTATTTTCATGAATGCACCTTACAGGATCCAGAAGTAGTATGCTTTGGTATTGAGTGCCAAGTCACATTTAACATTAACCCAAATCCAGCACCAAATAACAAGAAGTAATCTTTCAAGAATTCTTGTTCTACCAAAAATTGGTGGTTTTGTTTCTCATCTAAGTGAACTGTGATTCATTTTTTTTTTTTCGGGAGAACAAAGATTTATGATGTTTTGTATCAAAATGTTAAACTGTTTAAGCCCTTTTATCACAACAGAAGAGTTTAAATTTATGTTTTTTCAGCTCAGTAACATATAAAAGTTACTGTTAGCTAATCCACACCTCCTGCTGATGTGTATAATTTGCAACAGTACAAGTACAAAGAATGATGTGGAAAATACATAGACCACCTCCTTTATCAAGCTGTGTATGAATGGATTTAGTGATACTTAGAAAATCATCCTTTCTGAAACTTTTGTAAATCCGATGGAAAATTTAAGTTCGGTTTGGCTTACACAATCATTTACATACAACTTCACTAAAAGATTGATAAATGAGGCTTAATGTGTTTATTTCTAGCAAACATAGATCAACACATGTTTACTTTAAATGGCTAACAGGAATATTTTACCATCTCAGTGAACAATAGGGATCTGTCTAAAATTGGTAAGCTTAAGTTTAGAAATGTTAGAAATTATGTACCTTAAATTATGGGTTTTGGAATTTTATAAACAGCTAAACTAACTAAAAAAAAGACCAATAAGTATAGCTATTAATAATGTAGGCACACTATTACCTGGTAGTTAAGCCTGTAGTACTGTGTTTTCTCTATTAAAAACAACTTGACAACGAATAAGAAGTGTCCACCAAAGCACATTAAAGAAGACTCACAACTGTAATGTGAAACCGACTGAACCGAACAGAAAAAGATTCAATGTTCCAAAAAAAAAAAAAAAATCAAAGTCAGACTTTAGCAAAAAAAAAAAATTTGGTATGAAAATTATGCTTCTTTTATTTAAACAAACAAACAAAAAACTTATCTGGGAATTGACTGAGTATAACCCAGCTGTGATGAGAGGAACGAAACAATTGCAATTCCTCATGTCTTATTTGCCTGGAGCTGAATTCTTTCTGGTGTTCTAATAGGGATAAATGAATACTGGCCAAGTTATCTAGTAGCATTCTTTTTGCATATAACGTCTTGCCAAGACTGGGGCTTAAAGTATTAGAAGTATTTTCTTTTAAATGTTCTTCGGGGATAAATGTTTTATAGAGAAAGGAGACAAACGTGGGCAGAGGAGAGGCGAATGAATGCTGAGACGTTCGGGATCCCATTCCGCCACAACAGAAACCGAGGTGGATTTCGGGGTCGTGGGGCCATGGGCTTCCGTGGAGGACGTGGTCGTGGAGCCAACCGGGGTGCATTTGGAGCACCACATGCAGGGGGCAGCGGATTCAGAGGAAGTTACAGAGGAGGCCAGGGGGGAAGAGAGTTCTCCAGTTTTGAATACAGGGTAATGTATGCTCCTCATTTGGAGTCAAAGTTTAACCCTCTGTCATACAAAATACAAAAATAGTGCTTCTGTTTTTTTTTTTAGATATTGTGGAATTTTTAATATTTGCATCTCAAATATTTATATTTGTACCTGTACAATACCAGCAATTGATTTGCTTTTTTTGATACACTGTTAAATATTTGTGGTAAGCTTAAAGGGCAAAAGTAATGGTGAAATTTTTAGGCCTGTGAATATTTATTTGTTGGACAGATTGAGTTAACGTTACCTGCTTTTTGAATATAGAGTATTGAGGAATATGGAGTGAAATAATCCATCATATAATACAAAGTTTGAATGGTTTATTTGGTAGGTGATCATTTTGTTAAATATAATGGGTTTTGGTCTGAGTTTGTGTTTTTTATGCTTTACTCAGAAGGACAACAAAGTAGCTGCGTAGTGCAAATGGAAGCTGGAGCCACAGGACGGTGTAACTCATGGGTATATGTAATTCATCACTACTTTTGACAAGAAGAATGAAGTAAAAATTTACGAGATGTATACTTGTCACCAGCACTGGTATAGACCACTGGAGGAGTGGATATAAATGCAATTTCTTTTCCATATCTTCTAAGAGTGGAAATGTTTCAGCCTTTTAAAATGTTAATCTGACAAGAATATTTCCAGATGGGGTAATTTGTGTATGAACATATTTTAGAGCAACTGATGTTTTTTCTTCAGTACTAAACTTGTATTTAATAACCTGTTAGCTGTAAACGAGCAGTGTATATATGCCTTTGATCACTGAAATAGCTTTATTATTATTTTGAATATCTTTTTTTTTTTTTTTTCCCGCTCCAACTTTTTACTGTATTTTTCTACTTACTCACATTCTTGAAGTCTGTTGGTAGGAATTGTAATTATACTTGTTTGATTTAACTAGCATGTGATTGAATTTCCTTAGACTGTCCAAACTGCTCTGGTACATTATATGTTTGTGTTTGCTACCTTCACAAAAGAGTAAGGTTCATTGTTTAAGGAGACATCTAATCAGTGTGACTAGTAAACGTGGATGTTGAGGAGTGAGTGACTAGGAATTGTTTTCCTCCAAAAGAGTATTTATGAATTATTTTCCATGCATAGCTACATTGCTTAGAATTGCAATTTTTAAAAGGTTATGCTGAAATGTTTCAGTTCATATGGCACCAATCAGTAGGCATTTGATTTCAACTTTAGATGCTGCACCTGCCTTGTATCTGTACTTAATAAGCTGTTATAAGGCCTGTGGCTTCATACACATGTGAACAAACACATGAAGCTAAAGCATATGATGCGATATTAGCAAGAATAGCACTGGCTCTGTCAAATGGATGATCATATGTCCGTATATTCTGCACTTGAATTTGATGGGGTATGTCACTGATATCTTTTATTGAATGGAAAGGTGTATATGATAAAATGCTTCCTGTGCTTTAGCATGTATAGCCACATGTTTTTAAAGTTTGAAGTCAGCAGTGATGCCAGCATACTTGGATTTAAACAGTGCAGTATGGTGCAGGCTGTCGGGTTCAACTGTGTAAGGCAAGTGAATATAATAAAATGGCCACTAAGGGTGTGTTGTTTAGCACTTACTTCTTATATTAATCTGCTGAGTATTAGTGTTGTTGCTGCACTATTTACCAGTGTAGTGAGTAGGTAAACATGTACAGCGAGGCCGTAGAACATAAAGATTTGTGTCATCCTTGACTGCAGAAGGCTGTTTACTTCAGTTAGGTATTGCATTCCTCTTGCATTGTCTACACCACTGTATGGATTGATGTTTATAATGTTGGCAATTAGATATAGAGCTAATTAATATTCCTTGATCTGGTTTCAAAAGCATGTTCATTTGATGAATTGTGGCTGGATATCATATTTGACTTGACTGTGCTCAGAGTGCATGTGCACAATGTAAGCTCCTGTCTACACTGTGGTGTGAATGAACCCTATTCACAGATCTATTTCTAGTTCTGTTTTGTGTTCTTACTACATATATGAACGTCCTTCAAATTTGTTTAAGATCTCTGATCTAACTGGTAGGCTGTTCAAACTGTAAGTAAAATGCAGATGCTTAAGGTAGTCAAAATAACTATTTCTGATTTGTTAATATTTCACAGGTATCTAACAAATTTAACGATTCAGCCTATTTAAATTAAGCTTCTGAACTTTTCTACCTCACATAGCTTATGATAAGACGAACAATACACTTCTCTATGAATGCTCTATACAACACTACATTCACCACACAAACCTATATATAAATAAATTGTCACCAATGTTTAAAAAAAAATTGTACTCCAAGCAAAAGTTGAATTGACTAAAGAATTTAAGTTGTAAATTTTTCTCGTAGACACTTGAGAAGCTACTTGAATCTCTAATTATAGAATCTTAAAGTTTATTTAAAATACATGAGAAAAAGTAATGTTAGTAATGTTGTTAGTAATAGGCTCTAGACCGCAAACCAGCAACACTCAATAAATACAGCTCTTTTCATTTCTCTAATCCCCTTGTTCTTTCCTCAAAGCCCCAATTACATGTTTAACAAGGTATAATATTTTATTCATTAATTCAGGTTTTAGTTGGGCTTTGTAAAGCATCATATTTGTGGCTCCACACTGAAATTATTAGTTTTTACCCACCGCTGGCTATTATTTGATCACTTATTAGTTATGAGTATGATGGAACAAAATGCCCATTTGCCTGTTCATTGTTGGACTTTTTCAGTTAATCACTAAATGGTTTGCAGGAAGAATGTGAACTTGTGTAAAATACCAAAAAATTTGCAATAGTGCTAGATTTATTTATTTATCTTTTTTTGGTCAACATCACTAACAAGAATTAATAGTATGACACTGCTAGATGGTAATGTTTTGTCATGTTATTTTCCATTAGACTGTTCATTAACTAAAAATCAGGTTGTCTGGTGTATTTTTGTCAAAAGTATTAGCATTAGCAATAATTTTTGTTTATTTAAACATATTTTACTACCTAGGAGCTAACTGGTTTTTTTTGGGTGCTGTATATCACCATGGCATGGTAACGTACAAGTAGCTAAACATCATAAAGCAAAACATGCTTTGCACTGAGCAAAATAATTTAGAAATGCACTTTTGCACTTAATCTCTTCTATCCAATTCGCAGTTTCACTCTGAACATTTATAAAGGAATACTCCGAATATTGTTTAAGATTTTCCACACAGTCTTAAGAAGATGCAGACTAACTGTAGATATCATCTAATGAAACATTACATGCTACATAGAGAACTCAATTAAGAGCATAGAAGAAATTCATGATGAAACAATTTAAGAGAACTTTGGTGCATCTTGGATATTTTTTATTCATTTCGTTCCAGATTCTGTTCTGTCCTATACTTATATTAGTTTTCAGGGTGATGTGAAAACCAGGTTTTAGTTAGGCATAAAGCATTGCTCTTTCATTTATGTCAAAACCATTTTCTGCTGATTTAATCATTCATGATCAGCACTCTTGTTAGAATGAGAATTTTGTTCACTGTTGGGCAGTCACTGCATGCTCGTGTTGCCACAAAACCCATGGCAAAATGTATGGCAATGCTTGAGGCAGTTACTGTTATAGAAATGTTGTACGATTGTGAGACTGAATATCACCGCTTCCTTCAGTAAGGTTTAACTTTACATTTTTGTCTTTCAAGCATGAGGGGTGTAACTTGGTGCAAAGGGATTTTTACTCTGAAACTCCAATAAACTGTTAATTATTACCTGCTTCCTGGTGAATTTATTTTTTATTTTTTTTTATTTTTATTAAATAATAACTCAACATCTTGACTCACCTTAAGGAACTCCAAATTGTAAAACAGAGGTGGCATGTACAGATTTACTTTCAATGTGTTGTGTTCCACCGCCATCTCATGGTCACTTATTTACAAGCAGAATTTTTCTCCAGCTGAATTTTTTTTTTTTTTTATGTACAATAATTTTTATGTAGAACCTATGAAGAATTCCTTAGTCATTACAATCTTCCTGTCAATCCAATACAATTTCCTTCGCTGTTACAATTTCCTTGGTCATTTTGATGCCATTTGATCTGCTGTTACGTTGTGTAAGGGATTTGCTCATCCCAACTGAAACGCCAATAGGCAAAATACACTCACAGAGCACTTTATTCAGAACGTTATACTAATATTAGGTAGGGCCCTCTTTGCTCTCAAAAAAGCCTCGGTTTTTCATGGCATGGATTCCATAAGATGTTGGAAACATTTTCTTTGAGAGTCTGGTGCATGTTGACTTGATTGCATCATCCAATTCCTGTAGATTTTTCAGGTGCACTTTCATGCTGCATTAAATTGTTGCCATGAAGGGATGCACATGGTCAGCAACAATACTCAAATAGGTTGTGGCTTTCAAGCAATGATTGATTAGTATTAACGGGCCCAAAGTCTGCCAAGAAAACATTCCCCACACCATTAAACCACCCCCACCAGGCAGGTTGAGTCCATGGATTCATGCTGTAGGCGCTAAATTCTGACCCTATCAGCTGTGTGCCTCAGCAGAAATTGAGATTCATCAGACCAGGCTACGTTTTTCCTGTCTTCAACTGGCAGGTTTTGGTGTATTTTGGCTTTCTGTTCTTGGCTGACAGAAGTGGAACCCGATGTAGTGATCTGCTGTTGTAGCCCATCTGCCTCAAGATTTGATGTATTGTGCATTCTGAGATGCTTTTCTCCTCGTCACAAGTGGTTATCTGAGTTACTGTAGCCTTTCTGTCAGGTGGAACCAGTCTGGCCATTTTCCGCTGACCTCTCTCATCAACAAGGCGTTCCTGTCCACAGGACTGCCGCTCACTGGATGTTTTTTTCTTTATTGCACCATTCTGAGTAAACTCTATTGAGTGTTGTGTGTGAAAATCCCAGGAGATCGGCAGTTATAGAAATACTCTAACTAGCCCCTCTGGCACCAACGATCATGCCATGGTCAAAATCACTGAGATCACATTTTTCCCCATTCTGATGGTTGATGTGAAGATTACCTGAAACTGCTGGCCCGTATCTGCATGATTTTATGCATTGCACTGTTGCCACATGATTGGCTGATTAGATAACTGCATGAATGAGTAGGTGTACAGATGTTCCTAATAAAGTGTTCAGTGAGTGTATGTCTTCAGTCTGTAAAAATAATTGGATGATTCATGTTTATTCTAAAGTGGTTATATCTCCACATCATGGAGCAAATGTGTCAAAAACATTTGCTGGAAGAATGATTGGACTCTCAGGCAATAGGTATCTGTTGATTTAAACATGGAAGTTTTATGTAAGCTTATCCATCACATCTATCATATTTTTACTAGTGACAAGATTTAAAATGGATATTGATACAAATTTCTCCTTTTGTACATCACATCCCGAGATCCCCTTGCATTTATTATGGCACACGCGAAAACTTTGAGAAAATGTGTTATTATTATGAAAGGTAACATGAATATTTTATTTGTAATTTAATTATTTTACTGGCACAGTATTACAGTATATACATAGATGGAAGATGTTAAATGCTCAACCGGTTTTTCAGTCTTTATGAAAAACATGACATGCTGCAGTATATTCAGACATTAACAAGAAAGCTGTTAAAACAGGGAATCCTCCAAATAATATAATCTTGCATTTCCATTAGATTATGTGCTTCAGATTTTATGTATTTATTTTTATATTTTATTTAGATGTTTTTATTTTGTATGTAGTTCTGTATTTGTAGACTCCCCTGGCGTTGAATTGTTTACATTAGTGTCTGTATATATATATGATGTGTTTATCTTTTAACTTTTATTAAAAATACCAATAAAATGTATTACAGCGCCATCAGTAGGGCTAAATCTCAAATAGCTCTCTATTACTCATAGAAGTGCCGTACATGTATAGGATGTGAAATAACACGCCCTATGTAGTGTCCTTGATAACCAATAGGAGGCTGTTTGGCCCAGTAGGCGTGGTCTAATGAGGGCTTTCTATTGGTGCGACTTCATCGGGCTACTTCCTACTGAAGCTGCACTCACTACTTAGCGCTCTGTCAGCGTTTACATTCGCCTGGCTTTAGAGAGAATCTGTACACGGAGTCTAGCACCGCTGAAATCTCAACATCACCATCATCATGGGGCTGACTGACGATCCGAACTACAAGAAGCTGGAGCAGTGGTACAAATCCAACGCTGCAACCTTGAACATGAGGCAGATGTTCGATGCGGACAAGGACAGGTTCTCAAAATTCAGGTAAATATAACCAGAGTGGGAAATACTCCTGAAACACTGCTGTAGCGTGGAGCTAAAGGTGTGAGTGTAGGTGTGGGAGTAAGCTGGCAGCTCAGAGCTCTCTGTGTTTCCTGTACTTCACCTTTGATTGGATTGATGTCGCGTAGGATTGCAACACAGGGCCGATAGTGCAATCACACTGGCACACATCCAGGTAGCCATTCTGCCCTCGCACTGCAACAACTGTGTTAATGTAGAAATAACACTGTGTCACTTTTGTGTGTGTGTATCTCTGCCTCTCTCCGTGCCTCTCTCCCTGCCTCCATTCAGTTGTCCAGGCCAGCATTAGCCAGCGCTCGCGGATGCTAAGCTAGAAAGACAGCGTCTAGCTGAGCTGAGTACAAGGTCATTGATCAGTGTTCAGCACACACTCATGACTGTAAGATATCATTACACCCAGGCTTGTGGATCGCTACAGATGAAGCATTTAGGCCAATAACATTTGAACCTTCATGCCAGTGTTCTGTTCACAACGTAATTAAAATATCACCGGCCCTGCTCTGTCTGCGTGGTTTGTATTTCTGTGGTGTTTGAGAGGTTTTATATGGAAGAAAGAGCAACACAGCGCCGCTCACTGGCGCGTGTGCGTGCGCGCGTGTGTGTGGGCGCGTGTGCGTGCGTGCGCGCGTGTGAGTGTGTGCGCGTGTGCGTGCGCGCGTGTCTGTCTGTAGCAGAGCTACGTGTGAACCTGCACGCAGCCGGATTTTAGTCATCAAAGCACATGGTAAATACCTAATAGCCAAACTCCGAACATTTACAGTCTGAATTTAGTTCCTTTAGAGTTAGAAAAACTGGGAGCTTGTACACGGTGGCCAGAGAACGGGCTAGTAATAATTTTGGCTTGCTGTAAGGTTCCTCTTTCTGCTCCAGCGACTTCTTATTTCCAGACAAGCCTCTGTGGGCCTCGTGGCTACTCAGGACCCTAGAAACTGTCCTCATCTTCTGTACTACACTGACATGCTAACATGTTTAGGATGTAACCAAGCATCTTAATGAAGGATGATTCTTACCTCATAAGAGGTTAATATGGTAACAAGTATCATATATCATGAGCCGTGAAGACATTTGCACAATGTATAATGTCGCTTAGGCTTTGCTAACAAAGTAGCAACAAAAATCAGTAACCTTCAGGAACCATTTTATCCTGGTCAGGCTCATGGGAGATCCGGGGCCTATCCCGGGATCACTGTAGGCATGAGGCAGGTATCCACTCCGAATGGACCGCCAGTCTATTTCAGGGCATCATGCACACACGTGTTCACATTTGGGGCAATTTTTAATATCCAATTCACCTATTGGCATGTTTTCGGGAGGTGGGAGGAAACCGGACGGAACCTGTGAAGATGTGGTGAGAACCATACAGACAGTAACCTGAGCTTGGGATCGAATGAGGGACCCTGGAGCTGTGAGGTGCTCACAACAAAAATAACTTTTTAATAACTTTAGAACTGATGGACCATCAAATCCAGGGTGTATTCCTGTCTCGCATGCAGTGTTCCCAGGATAGACTCTGGATCCACTGCAACCCTGATCAGGATAAAGCATCAGCACCTAATGAAAACCACGATTCTCAAAAAAAAAAGTGTATTATGATGTTAATATCTTGCATTATCTATCTCATATTATGTTGTATATTTTAGAGAGAATATATTGTTTTATATTTACAGTATAAAGAAGGTCATGCTTTTTGGTCTGCTGTGCTCTTTTTCCGTAGTCTAACCCTTAAGACAGATGATGGAGACTTACTTTTGGATTATTCAAAGAATCTCATCAATGAAGATATTCTCAAGTTGCTGCTGGACATGGTACAGTCCATTTCCTGTTGTTAGTCATCTAGTATCTATCCATTGCAGATGAGCTTTATTTATATATATATATATATATATATATATATATATATATATATATATATATATATAGTGATTTTGTTCATGTTAAATGTTTACGTGAGTCAAAATGATGTATGAGATTATAAGTGATTTTGCTCTATTACACATCATTCTGCTGCAGTGGTCTGATGGCATTTTGGAGTGTGCTAAAGGGGGAGGTTTTGTTAATATCAACTGTCAGACCTCATCAGTCTCAAACCCATCCAGTGGTCACAGTGCTAATGAGTTCCTACTTAATTCCCCCAGCACAGTTTCTGTTTTATTCTCACCCCGATGTTTATATATTGCTAAATTGCTGGACAAATGTTATCCTGATTCATATATAACAGTCACTTATTGTAATAAAACATGTAATTTGTCTTGTTTGTTGTAACATCAAGTCATCACCGATTCTTTGCATAGGTATTTGCTGTGCTCACATGAGTCTAATCCTTAATCTGAATCATTTACATAGAATTCCTTAATCTATCATTGATAGCCTAATGCAGTTTGTCAGCTGGGTCATGTGCTAAATTGGGGGAAAACACAAAATGTCAAAAAATTTTGCAGTCCTTGCAGAGTAAAACTGAGAACCGGTGAGTGAACTGTTCCTTCCAACTACCCAACTGGAGGAAGAATATCAAATGTACCAGAACTATCAAAGACACGGACATAGATTTTAAGTTGCTATTAAATAGAGCCAGCTCCAAAATTATTCGCACCCTTCATGAAAATGAGCAAAATTAATTATATTTAAATATTAATATTTTTATTAATATTAAATAAAATTGTACTGCATATTTTTTTTTTGCATTGTTTTACTGCAAAACACTGTTTTAAAAACTTTCAACAACCCTGCAATCAACATTTTGTGAAGAGAATTACAGCATCATGGTTGCAGATGAACCACTTCTCCTTTTTCTGGGTTTAAGCAAGTGGAATGCCCTATGTTCTAACATTCCTTAGGGTGTCAATAATTTTGCCACATGTATTTTTAATATACTAGAATGTACTAATATTTAAAAACAGTTTGTATGCTAATTATTTTACTAGAAATAAAGTAAATAATAAAAATAATATTAAAATAATTATTTTACTTGAAGAAAGGTAAGCAGTATCTTTTATTGCTTTTTCTCATTTTCATAAAGGGTGCCAATATCACACAGAGTCAATGCACGTCACTTGCATTTCCACTATATTTCATTTGTAAACAAAAATGTTCTGTTTTTTTCCTCTGTTCATTGTTAGGCAAGGACAGTGGGAGTGGAGGCTGCCAGGGAGCGCATGTTTGCTGGAGAAAAGATCAACTTCACTGAGGTATTGTCAAAGATGCAGCTGCATTGCCCCCAAAAATATACGACTAGAAGTCTTCATATGGTTAATTCTTAATTTGTCAACACTCAAATGGCCAAGGTTCAGTTTTTAAAATCTGTACAATGAGCTTAACCTTCTATCGAATGATCCACGATGTAGTTCAGCAAAACCTCATGTTCTCAGTTTACCTCAGCTGCAACCTATGTATTCATACATACATATATATTCATAACTACAATTTAATTATAACTAAAAGTGTCAAAGTCGATTGTGTATCACATCTGATTAATAAAATAAAACAAACTTTATTGTCCTCTCACTTAACTGCTTAGTATCACCCAGTGGTGAGTGACTTATCATCCATTTAAGATTGGGAGTTTTCCTGGTGAAGCTCAGCAAGATCAGATTAACTCTGTACTATTTTCCATTTATAACATGTTAGATTTTATTATACAAACATGGAAAACATCAGGCACTGAGGTCTAGCATGTCAGTTTGCCCACCTGCAAGTAATGAGTATTATAACAATTTGTTTATCATCTTAGTTTTATCTAATTAACGTTTTGGCTATGCTCACACTTTGGCCAAATGGCTGAGTGAGCAGGTAAGAAGTCATTTTGTTTCTGTGGGATAAAAGAAAGGAGGAGCTAACTTAAGCAGATGGCTGATTCTGATTGGTACTTTGGTAGCACTGACATCACAAATATAGTCCCTACCAACTCTAATTGTTCAGAAGGTAATCCTGAGTTGTGTTTGTGAGCAGGGCCGAGCTGTCCTTCATGTAGCCCTGAGGAACCGCGCTAACACCCCTGTCCTAGTGGATGGAAAAGATGTCATGCCTGAGGTGAACAGAGTCCTGGAGAAAATGAAGGGTTTCTGCCATGTGAGGAATTTCTCATTTTACTCTTTTGCAAAATGCATAACTCATAATATACAAATGTTAGTTGTGTTAACGTGTCTGTGTATTTTTGCAGAGAGTGCGCAGTGGAGAGTGGAAAGGCTTCAGTGGTAAAGCCATCACTGATGTTGTGAACATTGGCATTGGTGGATCTGACCTGGTGAGTGGAGCTGACTGGGAAAATCATCAAACTATCACCAGATTATTCCTGAAACTTTTAGCCTGATGATTATTGTTAATCAAATGTAGTTTGCTTTAACAATATGCATGAATGTGCATGAATAATGTGGATCACATCTGTGTGTGCCAGGGTCCACTGATGGTGACAGAGGCTCTGAAGCCGTATTCTAAAGGTGGCCCAAATGTCTGGTTCGTCTCCAACATCGATGGGACACACATGGCTAAGACTTTGGCTCAGCTGAATGCAGAAACCACACTTTTTATTATTGCATCCAAGGTTAGTCTTAACATCTGTAATCTCTGGGTCATACAACATGCTTTTGTGGAGCTTGTAGATAATTTGTAGTATAGCTTTCAGTTGTATGATCTAGCACAGCCTCATAAACTGTCAGGCATACAGACTAAAGACTGCCAGAAACATGAAGCCTGGAATTTGTTGAAACTTCATTCGTGAAGCAAACACCATCTGATTTTATTAATTGGCCTTAATATTAGCATAAATAAACTGGCATTATAATTTAAATAAGAGCCTATTATACTGAGTTGTATGGTACAATGTGGACTAAGTGGAGAACTTAGATAGCACAGATTGTGTTAATTTGATTGAAGGTAATCAAATTAATTACCTCAGGTAATTTGATTGAATTAGCTATTTGTACAGGGGACGTCATTTTGGACATAGAAAGAGCTGCATGATAAATTCTATTACTGACATGTTTAAAAAATTAAATAAAAAAATTATTGATGTTTATGATTAAAGTCAGAAAACTTCTGTAATTCTGACAGTGTGTGTATTCACCTGTCTGTCATATTGACAGGCAGCAGACAGCCAATCAGAAAGCTCCACCTCTCACATTCAGGAGTTTTAGCCTAGGTGTATGTGTTTTGGGGGTGTGGCTTTGGAGGAAACAGTGAAGGAAGACTGTGTAATTGTTGGGTTTTGAGGTTCTACACTGAACAAACAAGTTTCAAAACTTTAACAAATGTCTGCCAAAATTTCAAGTATCGATGTTAGGCAAGGAAAGTGGGTAACAAAGCAAGCTTCCTCCTTTTCTGATATGGACTGGTTTCCTTCCTTTTTTAAACCTTTTTTTTAAATCATATGTCAGTATCATATGTGTAACGCGTTACTAAAAACCAACGAAATATTCTTTTTACTGATTTATCAAGAAGTCAGGAGTTTTGGCATATTTTTGTGTTGGTTTTCTTGACTTCTGTTCCACTGAGTCACTTGATGTTATCGAGGATTTAGTGGAGGTAGATGGACGGAGAAATTTGTCCATTTTATTGCTGTAGTCCTGTGCTAGTGCAGCGTGTCAGGATGGAGAAAAAGACTAAAATAGAACATACACCCTTAATTGATATGTATCTCGTTTGAATGCGACTCTCTGTAAAGTTTCAAAATAGTAGCACACACAATCCATCTTCATAGAGTGACAATCGCAATATTAATTTAAATTCTTGTTAAATAAACAAGTTTCTCTCATGACCCCGTTTGTAAGCCAAGTGACCCCATGTTGTGACACCTAGTTTAGAAACCCCTTTTTTAAACATTTGGCCACAAAGCACACCAAATATTTAGTTTATTAAAAAGTATGCCGTAAAAAAAGTGTTTACTATTACTTCACTTTTTAACCTCAGCTCTTATCAGCACCTGCTCAGAAACAGTGCAGCAAAGGTAGAGAATGATACAAAGCAAACACATTGTGTAACTGTTTAAACACTACATTCAGTGGCCTTGATACAGTATTAAAAATTGCCTGTTTCTCATTTCGTCATGTCAAGATTAAAATGTCCCAGTGTGCTTGGCTTTTCTAGACTTTCACTACCCAGGAGACCATCACTAACGCCGAGTCTGCTAAGGAATGGTTCCTGCAGACTGCCAAGGATGTGAGTGTCCTGACTCTAATACGTTCTCCAACATGTAAGTGCTGCAAGGTTCTGAACTGACACAGTAATATGGTTTATTTTGCAGGCTTCTGCAGTGGCCAAACATTTTGTGGCTCTCTCCACCAATGCGGTGAGTCATTCATGCATAAAGTACTTGCAGTGTTCATGTGTCTTTATGGCCAGTAAATTATCCATGGGTGCCAAATTAAGTGGAAATCTAATATTTAAAAATGTCATGTTTCTCTTCTTCTTCTTCTTCTTCTTCAGCCCAAAGTGAGAGACTTTGGCATCGACACTGAGAACATGTTTGAGTTCTGGGATGTGAGTATATCACACTGATTCATCCAACCAAAATGGAGCCTAGCATTAAAACAAACCTGGAGGAGTGACTTTTATTGCCTGTGGTGTCCCTGACCTGTCAGCATGATAATATTAGTGATTTACTGAGTGATGAATTTGTTCATTGCATGATTTCTTACAAAATGCCATGCCTTATAATAGGGCTGCACAATATATCAAAATTATCAAAATATCGCAAGGACTTGTGATAACGGAATGGTTTTAATACTTCAAAAGTTACGAAAAGTCAAAGTTTTAGTTTGACGCAGATAGCAGGGAATGCTTTCTTTTCCTCAAAAGAGCATGAAACATGTATGTTGTTTGTCATTTTCAGTTTTTATATAATTTAAATTATTAAAAAAAAATTGATTTTACACAATTACACCAGTATCATACCTATGTATTGTTTAACATTTTCTCGCATTTTTCTTCAATATCGTGCAGCCCTACCTTTATAGAGCTACTTAACAGTTTGCTTGTTCTTTTTAGTGGGTTGGTGGGCGCTATTCACTGTGGTCGGCTATTGGTTTGTCTATCGCTCTGCACGTAGGTATGTCAGCTCGTGAATGATGCTCTCATGTTGTATAGAGTTATGATCAACTATATGTGACTGATTTAAAGAATGATTTAATAATAGCCTGCATTGTTGAGTGTTTAGATGTTGTGTGTCTTTCTGCAGGTTTTGACAACTTCGAGCAGCTTCTAGCCGGTGCCCACTGGATGGTATGTACTTTACATGTCTTTCTTTACATGTTTAGAAATATACAAATCTGAAACAGTCTCTTCTGTCGTTTTAGTCTGGACTGTTTTCAGCGTATTGGATTTTATTGTGCATGTGTTTGTGTTCAGTTGTGGTAAATGTAAACATGCTGACGGAATTGCCTCTCTGGGATAGAGGGTAATCGTCTGATTGAGTCATCCCATATTCCAGATATATTAATCATGATCATACAAAATATTATTGTTATCTTCGAACACAACTGCAGACTTCATTAGACTAGCTGAATTTAGTTATTTGAGATAACTGAGTACTCTCATATTGACTGGAAAAATTGAAAAACATTGCACTTTGAAACCATGATCAGCAAGTCAACATTTGCCTGATGAGAAGGTTTTGGAGCCCTGGAGAGGTCACTAAAAGATTCTTTTGTTCACCCAATGCAGTAAAAGACACCAAATTGGGTTTATTTATGCTCTCAATTTGCTAATAGAATTGAGCCTGTGTTTCAGTTTATTTGTGCATGTGTAAAGAAAGTGTGCACACAAATTAATGGAGGTGTATCTCTCTCTGTTTTGGTCCCACATCATAGATAAGAATCCAGAATATTAATGCATGCAATGTGTAGTCCAATGTACAGTATATTATGCCACTATGTCTCAATAACATATTCCCATGCCAAAGTTCACTTTAATTAAATCTCTATCCATAGCAAAGAAATTTAAAATTACACTTCTTAAACTGGGTTATAACTTACTTCTCCATTGAATCATACTGACGGTTTCTTTAGATGAGAGCAAAAATTAACCAGAATGTAGCCAATTTTATTAATTTGAAACCTTGCAACAGAAGTTGTAGAGCATGAAAAAGTAAATCATTTGCACACATTGCAATTTTGTGGCCTTGAATAAATGTACATACATAATACTTCAAAATGTTTACATTGAATGTTTAATAAGCCTGCTTCTGAGCAGATCTGAGATTGCTGACTTAATGAAAGTTTATAAAAAAAAACAAAAAAAAAAACAGCTTTGTCTCATTGTCAGTCCAATCCCGGTAACTCTGCAATTCATATATAAATAACAGAGTCTTGGTTTTGCCCTGGTTTCGTTCAGATACTCATCCTGGCTCTCATTTTATAGGTTTAGAAAAAGAAAACAGATTATCAAGAATAATTAGCACTGCCTGTCTACCGAAAGCCTTTAAATGTGTAACCATGTTACTATTGCATTCTCTGTCATCCAGGATAAGCACTTCTGCTCAGCTCCACTGGAGAAGAATGTTCCTGTGCTGCTTGCCTTGCTGGGTATCTGGTACATCAACTTCTTCCAGGCTGAGACTCATGCTATGTTGCCCTATGACCAGTACATGCACCGCTTTGCAGCTTACTTCCAGCAGGTCAGTTACGTAAAAACCACAACATGTGAAACACACACGGTTGCATTTCATCATGCAGAATGCTTTGCAGAAATGCTGGTTTTGTGAGGTTTGTTGCATGATGTTCTTATTGATGCCATTTCGTGGAAGTATTTTTACAGGTGTGTAAGATGTGTGATCAATGCCTGGTGTTTATAGGGTGACATGGAGTCTAATGGAAAGTACATCAGCAAGAATGGAACTCGTGTGAACTACCACACAGGACCCATCGTATGGGGAGAACCAGGGACAAACGGCCAGCATGCTTTCTACCAGCTCATTCACCAAGGTACACAAGAGTTCTGTCTCAAATCACTCTCTGTGGACATTCCTACATTATATACCAGGTACCTGAACTAGTACCACAAATATTTAAGGGTAGAATGTATGGCATTCAGCATTAATGTTTTGAACAGCCTCCAGAGGAATAAATGGCATTTTTTAAAAATCTGAAATGTTCGCATAAACTTTTGCTCTGAATTTGTGTCTGTATTAAAGCATCATTCTCAGTTGGTGCCTCAGCCATTTTAAACCTCAGCACCCTCTGATGCCCCTTCTGCTATATATTAACAAGTTCTATGCTTTTATTTATTTTGGCAGTTCTACCGTGTCATCTAGATATTAATATTACAATACTTTAAATTTTTTTTAACTCTTCAGTATGAATACTAGTAAACAAAGTGAGACATGATTTAAAGGCTTCATTCCCCAATTTTATATTATATTAAATATTATATTAAATAAAGAATGCCATACTTTTTTAGCAGTTTATAGTTACATTTAATTCTGTAAATGTTAAGTAAACATCTCCTAACAGAAACCGATTATTAATCTGTTTATTATTAGGCTTAGTTTATGTGGATCGTCTACAATACAAGCCCCTGTGAATGAGTTACTATTAATTATAATATATTAGAACAAGCACATTTAAAATAAACCTGTTGTTAGAATTACAACTGGCACTACTGTCAGTGCTTCTGCTTTAGAAAATTAATCAACACCTCTTGACCAGTCAGAATCTGGAATTCAACAGTGCTGAGTGTAGAATGTATTGTCTT
This sequence comes from Pangasianodon hypophthalmus, assembly GCF_027358585.1. Taxonomy (NCBI): domain Eukaryota; kingdom Metazoa; phylum Chordata; class Actinopteri; order Siluriformes; family Pangasiidae; genus Pangasianodon; species Pangasianodon hypophthalmus. The sequence continues at coordinate 16,301,218 of NC_069718.1, read as the reverse complement.
TAGAATGTAACCTGTTTCAGATCTTAAATTTTATTTTTTGTGCCTTTTTTTTTGGGCATGGAAGCCTTTACTCTGATGGGTTATCATATATTTATTTTTTTTCCCCTCTTTTGTAGGGACTCGTATGATTCCAGCTGACTTCCTCATACCTGCTCAGTCTCAACATCCAATCAGAGATAATCTGCATCATAAGGTGTGCTTTCAGATTGCACTCACTCTTGTGGCTCTTTTTTTAAATGTGTGTTGAAAATATAGAAGCACAAATGAGACTGAAATATTTGTCCAGTGACAAAAAATATTCTGTACAGACAACATACACAACGGTGTAAACCTTCAACAGAAATGGTGTATAACATCCTGGAGAATACTATTGTGACGTTGTGTGTTATTGTGCATTTTATCATTGTGATGTATATTATAAGCTGGATTTTCTGTTTGTTTCAGATCCTGATGGCCAACTTCCTGGCTCAGACTGAGGCTCTGATGAAGGGAAAGACACCAGATGAAGCCAGAAAGGAGCTGGAGGCCACTGGCATGAGTGGAGATGCTCTGGAGAAACTTCTGCCACATAAAGTATTCCAAGGAAACAAGCCAAGCAACTCCATCATGTTCAAGAAGCTGTCTCCTTTCATGCTTGGACTTTTGATTGGTAAGTGCTGAACATGGTGGTAGTTGTACTGTAGGTGTAGTTACATTATATGCTGTTAGCTTGTTACGCAGAAGCATTTCACAAGTTATATGTGATTTTGGTGTATAAGTTTGTGTACCCCAGGATAAAATGAAGAGGACAAAGAAATTTAAATTTACTGTTATGGTTTACAGTTGCTCCTGCATTATCACAAAATAACAAAATGGGCAAATGGAAAAAAAATTCAGTTTAAAAGTTTGTTTTCCCCTTTTGAAATTGATATAAATAACTTGTAACTTGGATGATATATATATATAATATAAATAATATATATATATATATATATATATATATATATATATATATATATATATATATATATAATATAATATAATATAATATAATATAAATAATATAATGTGTGTGTTTGTTTTGTATTTTTAGCCATGTATGAGCACAAAATCTTCGTGCAAGGTGTGATGTGGAATATCAACAGTTATGACCAGTGGGGGTGAGTATTAACATTTCCTCAATTTACTCTGGCTTAATGCACCCAATCCAAAGTCCTAAGGCTATAATAAAATGAGACTAGGGAGCACTAGGGTGCGCTATTGAACTGTCTTGTAGTGATGAACGCACTAAAGGAATGCTGTGATCTGTCCTCAGTGTGGAGCTGGGCAAACAGCTGGCTAAGAAAATTGAGCCTGAGCTGCAGGACAATTCTGAGGTCCACACTCACGACTCGTCCACCAACGGGCTTATCGGCTTCTTCAAGAAAAATCGTGCATGAAATGCTCAGTCAGACCTTCTGCCTCACCTCTCCGATGGAATCAGTGGATTACATAATAAAGCCGTGATGTAGTCTAGGCCTAACTCAAGAGGAATAGCACTTTACATATGTAACCATTGTCTATTTGATCGTGTTTGTGCGTTGTGAGATTTGACTGTACTCATTTGCCTGTTCTAACCTGTAAAAGGAATCTCCATTCCTGTATGCACTGCAAGGTCTGGAACGCTGTAACTCCCCCCGCACCTTTCTCTTCCTACACGCTTTGCCATATGCTTGGTTAAAACCAGATGGTCAAAATAAATATCTTATTTATCACTTTGTTGCTTTGTGGGTTTTGGTGACTAAAATATTTTGAATAACTACTGTTTAGTAGTAGCATTTGTTCTTAATTACATCTTATTATCTGTGCCTGAGTCTAAGTAGCTATATCAGTGTCATAACTAGGCCCTTCTTAAGGTGAGTCACTCAACACCGGAGATACTTTTTGAATGTTGGAGCTCTATAGCAAATGGTTCTCCACATTTATAACTGATGCTGGGAGTGCTTGAGGAGCTCGGAAGAGTTTCATCTTCACAGCTTGCTGTCCTACAAACGGATCTCTGAAGCTCATAAGGTTATAAAGAGTCGAATAGGAGAGACCTTTAAAAATGCCAAAAAAAAAAAAAAAAAACACCTTACATGCAAGTTATTTTCATACTGTATTTACAGGATGTACTGGAAGTGAGAGTTTGTAGTAGTTAATCCTTCATCAAAACCTGATAAAAAATTAGCTTGTCATTCACCAATGATGTACTGTTATTTTCCAAAATTATTATTTACTGAAATTTAAGTAAATTCTTCAACAGTAGCCATAGACAACCCTAGAACAGTAGTTTTCAGCACAGCTGAAAATTATCCACATGAAGATTCAGAAAATTTTATAATACAGTCAACAAAAGAGGTTATATGACTGCTTGTAAAGTCATATGACACCAGTACTGCTGGGTTTGCCCTTAACATTTAACCTACCTGCTATGCAACACTGCAATTATGAAAGAACTGGACTACAAAAATAGGTCCAACAGAGATAAAATAATTACCAACAACTTTTCAGTTGCTGGTAAAGTTTGGCAGTCTTTTTAATGTGTTTGTAATGTTTAAAATCAGTGAAAAGTGTGAAAAGTGCATTACTGACATTACTGACATTGCAGAACATTTGAAATGCAGGTGCTGTAGGGTATCTGAAACAATACACTAATGAGTTTTTATTTCTGGTTAGGTTTTTGGGGACTGGTGAACAATGACGAAGTGCTTGAACATACACGTGATGGACAATTTCTTCCCATGAGAGTATTAAGAAAAATCTTGAATGTGAATGTTGTTGTTGGTACGAAGGTGACCAAAGTTTTCCTCCCTTTGATAAGACAAGCAAAAGTATACATTGGTATGTCTTAAATATATTATGATGTATGTTAAATCCATGATGCACACATAGTGATATCAGAGGAAAAATTTCATGAGTACTAGGATTGCACTATTATTGCACTTTCAGGACATGAAAAATGTACTAAAAGCACATTTAAATTCCATTACAAATGACCACCTCAGGCAGTTCAGATGAGAACAAGCATTAGAATGAGAAAGCATTTTGCTGTTTCATTCAGCTGTGGTTGTGTTTTTTTTGTTGGAGTTGATAAGATGACAGGTTTCAGCCAGCAAACTCTATCTGAATTTACTCAAATCAAAAAGGCGGATTTGAGCTTCCTTGGCTGTGTGTAGGGTGTGGCTTGTATGAGATAGTACTGCTATGTAAAAGGTTAAAGAAAGAGAAGGCTGCCTGTGACTCATTGCACCTTATTTACGTCTCAAAGCAGTTTCTCTTCCTTGGCCAGGTGTGCTGGTGAGAATGGAGGCAAGTGGAATGGAGCTCGGGCTGTGTGTGCTGATCATAGCCACCAGTGCTGCACTGCTGATGGTGGCATGGAGTAGAAGTTGCTTGTCATGGTCAGTGGGGCTTGTGGTGGTGGAGTTGATGCTGTGCTATTGGATATCAAATGGAAGTGTGGCAGTGATACTGCTGAGTGTCAGCTGTGGCTGCTGTATGATCCACTTTACTGCAGGAAGAAAAGAGGACATGCTGCCTGTGCAAGGCAAAGCAGTGCTCATTACAGGTAATGAGCTTTACTTTTTAAAGTGCTTTCGAAACAGTCATAGTGAAAGAGTGTCATACCCTGCACTTATTTATTCAAAGAAGTTAACTGCAAACCACAAATGAGTTCAAAACTAGTACAGGGAGTACAACTTGATATATGTATCCTTCGGGCATGTTCCAATCTGAATTTAAAAAAAGAAAAAAGATCATTCTTAAATCTAACCTTTAATATGTAGTGTATTTAGCATTTTCATATTGCAGCTGAGTAAACTAAGGTGTGGAAATGACTTTTCATGCAGATGTTGACATGCAATTGAACATTTTCCATCAGTATAGAGAATAAAATTAGGACAGTATGTTGTAGAGAACAGGAGAGCCACTAAAGCATAGTGTGTGTGTGTGTGTGTGTGTGTAAAACAGGATGTGACTCCGGTTTTGGCCACAATCTTGCTAAAATCCTTGACAAAGCTGGGATGAAGGTGTATGCCGGAGTGCTGGAGGAGTTCGGACCTGGTGCTCAGGAGCTCAGGGAAGTTTCCTCTCCACAGCTTACCATCCTACAGATGGATGTCACAAACATCAGCCAAATCTCTGAAGCTCATAAGCTTATCAAGAGTCAAATAGGAGAGACAGGTAACTAAAAAGTACCAAAAAACTGCAGTAGGTACTAGACTTGAGAGCTTGTTGTAGTTAATTCCTTATCAAAACCTGATACAAAGATTCGCTTGTCCTTCAACAGTGATGTATTCTTATTTGACAAAATTATATATTTTGTCATAAAATGTAAGACACATTACATAAAATGTAATAGTAGCCTAAAACTTTTGGACCCTAAATCAAAATCACACACGGTTGAAAGTTTTCCAGGTGAAGATACAGGAACTCTTTATATATAGTCATATGATAGCTTGTAAAGCCTGTTTTGTTACTTGATCCGCACACTACACAACAAATACAAACAAATTAGCCAATAAAAATATTAGAATATAAAATAAATGCCAGCATTTTCAAATTTGGCAGTTTATGGCTTTAATGTTTAAAATCAAATAATTATGAGAAATAACCAAAGTGAAAACTGATAAAGACTGTGCATTACATTACATCTGAAATGCAAGGTGCTGTAGGGTATCTGAAACAATTCACTGATTTATGAGTTCTTATCTCTGGTCAGGTCTTTGGGGACTGGTGAACAATGCGGGAGTGCTTGGACATATGTGTGATGGGGAACTTCTTCCCATGAGAATATTAAGAAAAATCCTGAATGTGAATTTTATTGCTGGTGCAGAGGTGACCAAAGTTTTCCTCCCTTTGATAAGACAAGCACAAGGAAGGATTGTGTGTGTATCCAGTATGTCTGGTATGTTGTGTTTTCTACTCTGTAGATCACTATATTATGGTTATGTCACCTATTTTTTTTTTTTGGCATCATGTCCAGTAAAGGTACATAAAGGCTTTGCGTGTGCTTTTATCTTCATCTTAACCTTAAAATCCTATATAAAGATAACATGTTAGATAAGATTTGGTTACCACCATGACTTTTAGTCTCAGGACTTTGTCATGTCAGAACAGGTTTTTAGATTATAAAAGAACATTGTGAAATAACATTAAAACACAGCCCAGTATATTGGATATTGTCTTGTTTGGAGGTTTATCTCGGGGTTAGTTTGATTTTCAAAATCTGAGCATTTTATTACAAATGTCTTGTTCTTTCTTGGGCCCCATTTTGGCCATTGCATTTAATAAATAGAAATCAACACTGCACATAGATTTTAGAGTGTAAATGGATTGTCAGTAAGTGCATACTATTCACTTCAATCTAACCATCCTGTCATTTTATGCAGTCATGTAAAGATTTATTTCAATGGATTTTCGTAGGAGAAGTGCCGTTCCCTGGTTTCGCTGCATACGGAGCATCTAAGGCAGCTGTGATTTCTTACTATGGAGCTCTGAGACAGGAACTGTCCTGCTGGGGTGTAAAAGTGGCCATTGTTCAACCAGGGGGCTTCAAGACGAGTAAGTACTGACCCAGATATTGTTGCACAGTTTGTTTCAGATCTACACCATGACTCAGTGTATTTAATGTGTCCATGAATTTTCACATTACCACTTTCATCCAGTCAAAGAAACACAATATTTGTGCATCAGACATTTTAGGCAATCAAGAGGAATGGAGTAAACTCCAAAAGGAAATCCTCAGCACCCAGCCCCTAGAAGTAATAGATGCATATGGAGAAGAGTACATCTGCTCTATGCAGCACCGTTTAAGTAAAATGACTACTCAAGCCTGTCCTGATTTCAGGCCAGTTCTGGATGATATACAACATGCATTACTCTCAGAAAAGCCAAGGCCCTTTTACCACCCGGGACGCACCGCCTGGGCCATTCCGTTGCTACAAAGGATCTGTCCAACGTGGATGTTTGATGCCATTTTTGCACAGCTATTTACTTATGACAAGTTCTGTCCAGCAGGTGTGGCTTCCAAAAGATGAAACACTTTGTGGGAATATGCACTATGGTCTAACAGTATGCCTATACCAGCATGCGTTTCTGCAGTGTCCAAATATGTTAATAATCTACTTAATGTGCATTTTCAGAATGAGGGCAGACTCTGCAGGAAATCCGATGGCTAGAATCTTAAAGACAAATGAATTAATACATTCTTCTGTCACACTCTGTAACCATTCTGAAAATGCATGATAGGGAAAGCTGCCTTCCCCCCCCCCCCCTGCAGTCACAGTCACCAGCCACTGGGGGAAAAAGGGTTAATCCACAGGAAGACACTCATTATTTACTTGCCTGGTAGACACTATATAGAGATGTGTATTTTGGGTACAGCTCAAAAATACTTGTTCATAACTTTATAAAGCCTGCTGTGGTTGGATGTGTTTAAATGTGAGCCACTGGAGCACTGAAAAGAAGTTAAATGTTACTTTAATTCTCCTTTTAAACCCAACATGCAAGGGCATGCAATGCAGCGCTAATGTAGCACTCTAATTTCTATCAGCATCCTCAGGTTTTTGCTTAATATTCTCAGGCTTTCATTCCATACTTTCAGTTTTTTTTTTTTTTTTTATAGTAATGGCTCCACATTATATATGTAGATAGAACCACAGAGCTCTTGCCTTGTGAAAGGCTTCAATACATATCTTTAAGACATTCTTTTTTTTTTTTTTTTTTAGTGTCTAAGTCCAGTTATCGTGTTATATTTATGGGTCAATAACTGCATCATGAAAATGGAAAAAAAAAAAAAAAAAGTGTATTAAGAAGTTTTTGTTAGTGCCTAAAGACAAGAGATTATTACACTGTGTATTGAGTTTTACTTTAGCAACAGAAAATCCATGCATACTCCAGTACATTTTTTGGAATTACTTTACTTTTCTCAGGTCTGGAAATACCAGGCCTTTAAATTCCACAGGCATTCCAGCTCTTCAGCACAAGAACCTTAAATGATACTTTTTCATGGGTGGCCAAAAATGTAATAAAATAAATAAAAACCCAACACACATTACAATGATCATAAACTTAGCCCATTAAAAAAATAAGGATGTACAACATCCATTTTACAGCACCCTTTTTTCACTGAATGATTGTAAAGCATTAAAACATTAAAGAGTCCAAAGTGTTTGCATGTATCTTTTAAAAAAAAAAAAAAAAACCCCACACACACTTTATAAAGCCTATAAAATGCCTCAATCCTGGGGCTTCAAGAACACTTTCTTGGGTTGTGTCTCTACAATATTCTGGTTGACATCTTCCTCTTCATTCTTCAGAGATGTGCGTTCCCTTTTTTTGGCAAATCTTCTTTTCATGCTTTCAACCAAGCTTCCATATCTATAAGAAAAAGAAAAATTTTAAAAAGAAGCTTTATCTGACAATCTGCATAGTTTTTGATGGAACTGCTCAAAACCAATGTTTCATATCTCTCTTCTACACATACCTCATGGCCATCTCCTCATCTGTAATATCTGTGTCCATTCGAGTCATATCCTTCTCCTCCTCTTCATCCTCCTCTTCTCTGGGAGCATTCATTAAAACCATCAGCTTCTACAGAGGATTCAATCAGATGGTAAACAAGACACTATAAGGTTACCAGAAAATAGGAGTAGATACTTACAAGCAGGGAAAACAGATACACATAGATTACCTCAACCTCAGAATTGAATCCCTTAAATGACATTCTTCCATAAACCAAGTCTTCACATGGGACATAACTTCTTTCTTCAACAATGAAGCTTCTATATAAAGGAAATACACAATTCAGTTGAGTCTAAATGTACAAAACAGCTATGCAAGTGTTGTCTATTAATATGAAAAATATAAATTTTCATAGATTTTCATATTAGCAGGAATTTATATTGTGTGATAGAAATGTAAGTCATCACAAATTAAATCTTTATACTTTTTCTAAAACATGTTTAACTACACAAGGTGATAACTCGCATACATCGTTAGCTTGTAAGTGTCAAGTGGTTCTCTATGTTGACGGCCATGATCCTCTCTTTTTAGTTCTATGATCATTCAAGACACTGACTTTTTCTGGCACTGCCTATGGTTCCTCTCCTCCTGATGATTTTCTCAATCAAGTGTGTCTTCAACCCTTTCTGTCATTTTGTAGTATTTCTACATAACTGCCTACATAAAGATCACTTCCATATAATAACACAAATTAGATCATGCTGCTCATTCAGTGTTGACACCTGTGAAATAAGTACAGCTTCACCACCTCATCCCAATCCCAGTTTCCCCCTGTATACAATAGAAAGTGTGTCAATAGGAAATTGTTATTGAAATCATAATCACAGGAAGATTATAAAATCTTACTCTTTTGCTTTAAGTTCAGGCAGGTCCAGATACCAGTGCTCATCACTTATAATCCTCTTCTCTTCTTCCTCAAGTTGTTTTTTTGCCTCTGCATCAAGGCCTCTTTGCATAAACTGCAGAGAAATAATAAAAAGTGTTATTGAAGTGTGCAGTTAAACAAGAAACAACCCCCTAAATCAAAACCTGAAGCATTCACTGCATATTTATTTAGCTAGATCTGACATTTGTGAAAACTTGAGCCCAAATTGACCAGTTAGAATGAAACCCCACGAGATGAATTATAACCAGTTATTTATCGTCTCTGTATCTTGACTTCAAAGCTCAGACAAGTCTCTCAGACGTGTTTTTTTTTTTTTTGGCGCAGTGCAAACTACAAATCCTAAACAACAACTATTTGTTGTGGTTTATTGTGGCTATTTATCAGCGCGTGCAGTCTTCCCTTCATTTCGCCTTCAGTAAAGGCTTTATGGTGATCAGGAAGAGTGCGCATGCGTCAGCTTTCTCTATCGCCCTCTGCGAAGAGAGTTAGCGACAAACCAACGCTTACCTTCATCCGCAAAAGGTTTTTCGACAGTTTCGTTGAGCCGTCGTTTGGCATTTTGTCGTGTTCTTGTTAAAAAATTCCTACCTGTAAATTAAACAAAACAAAACTACCCGCAACTACGTCTGCTTTCTGTTTTTCTCACTGAAGTGTTTAGCTAACAGCATCACGTAAACATGCTCCACGCGCACATAAATAGAGAGACACACTGCGCATGCGCACAAGGCCTGTGTAAGACCCACTTAATCGCACAGTCGACAGTGCAGCGGCTACTCACGCCTGATGTAGTAATGCTGGAAACGAACATTGAATGTGAGCGAAAACCTTTATTCATTTTTTAAAAATTTGTTCTCATTATGATGTTTTTCTCATGGTAGCTTTAAAATATGCTCAAGTTTGTGAGTTAGCATGTTTTCACTTAACTGTAAATTTAGAGTTTAAGTGAATGATAACTGAATTATAAAGCACTGTATGATCATGCACCTGCTATTAGGCTACAGTAGAATATTTATTCCACCTGAGTAACTGAAGGAAACATAACTTTTGTGGAATTCTTCCAGCATTGTTTATTTATTTATTTATTTATTTGATCCAAGGACCAAATGCATAAGGACTCTTTTCTTTAATAATAATTGTCTTACTTCCTAACTTGTGGCATGCACTTATGAAATTACCAGCAAGACTTTGGATAAGGCCATCTGCTAAATGTATTAAATGTAAATGTAAACATCAAAGCTTTTTGGTATTTAATTGGAGTATAGCTGCATATCTAGAGAAAGATTAGACCTATATTAAGGCAACAACAAAAAAAACCAAGCATATTGTTAGAATGACTGTTAACTTATGTGCTTCAGTGACTGGAAAACACATCTGTTTGTTTATCACCTTATTAAAAAACCTTTTCACTCTTGAAAACGTCATGTTGCCTACATACATCATCAAACACGTACACAAGACATTTTAATAAAGTTTTATTCATTTTTGTGGGATCATGGAAACCTTTTAATAAAATATGGGTTCATGTAAACTCTTGCACCACAATCTGTTTTAGTGACATTGATGACTCTGGTCCATGTGGTGAGTTTTGAACTCTGATCAGCTCCTCTTGTAACTGAGCCACAGGCTGCTCTAATTTATACCCCAGATCCACCATGGCCTCCAGCAGCGGACTACGATACTTGTACAGTCCATAGCGCCTTACTGCTGGCAGTGCGCTGTTTCCAGTCTGGAAAGCTGCATGGAAATCCTCCAGGTCCCTCTGGCACACCAACAGTGCACACAGTGTGGGCACGAGCAGGGACGAATCATGAGAACACAATTTCTCCTGGAGCACTAGTGCATTCTGCAGGACCTCCAGGGCGTGAGAATATCGGCCTCCACGCAGCAGATCGTAGGCAGTCTTCAGCTCAGGGTGAGTGAAGAATGCTATAAAAGCAGGTGAGCGGCGGATGTAGCGCCGAGAGTACAGCTGGGTCAGGTAGTCACAGAGAGTCACACGCCGTTCAGTGATGTTCTCCTCTGAGAAGTTGCCCATCAGCCTCTTCTTGGGCAAGGTGACATCCTCAAGCTCCTCGCTGAAGTCCTGAAGGAGCTCATGGTGCAGGTGGAGGAAATCGGAGTAGCGGCGCTCGATGCTCACATGCTTAAGATCATAACTGCCTGATCTGATCACTATTATCTGATACACCTGTGACAAAGGCCAAGTAAGCACCTGATGACAAACCTGTATGAAGCCCTCATGCAAAAAAATGACACTAAACATACAATATATACACAACTTTGCTAGAGATATTGATAATCATGCACAATTAATCTTTGTGGGCCATGGCTTAACTCACCACGTATCTGGATGTTATGTGGTCTATAGTACGGGTGGATGGGATCTGAAACAGCAGTTTGACAGACCTAATCTCTTGTTTCACTGCCCTCCAATGCTGCTGAAGCTCTGCTGTAGTGAGACAGGAGGCACTGACGCCTGCACGTGCATGCAAAAAACACTCATTTATTTAATAATGAAATATCTGCAGTCTATCATGCACACACTCACATATACAGTCAGCATTCTATGTAACAGACAATACTGACCAGTATCAAATGATGTCTCCTCTAGTTGCTCAGCATTAAGAGGATGTGTGGTTTCATCATCGGTCCTCAAATTGAACAGCTGAGAGTCTGAATCCATGGCCACAACATGTCCACATTTCCTCTTTTTTTCTTGTAAAGTAGAAGTTTCATCCATCATCATAAGAGTCGTAAACATTAAATGTACATGGTAATACACTGTACAAATATACATATACTACACTGAGAACAATTCAAACTAGCTACACAGCTGAGAAAAACGCATTTAAAATGTATCTATGAATATGTAGTGACACGTAGCACTTCTTTGTTCTCAGGTTATAATTGACAGTGGTGGAGGAAGTGGTCTGATTAGTACTTATCATGCTGAAAACAGAATGGAAATTTACCATTCTGTCTTCCTCATAGTCTGTAGTAGTTCTGCAACAAAAACAAATCTGAAGAAAACTCATTACCTGTGTGAAGAACGTGGGTTAAAACTAGACGGCTAGTTTGTGAGCTGGAACTTCATTTACGGAAATATTACCATATAAAACTATATAAAACTATAAGAGTCAATGGTGTAAAACTGACATGCTAAATGTTTTCTCAAGAGGAACTGAAACCAAAATGTGGGAGTGTCTCTGTTCTTCAAAACTTTCATTAATTCCATCACGTCATCATTGTTTTTTTTTTTTTTTAACCAACCAAAATACTCTGCTATCTTATTAAGCTTTTGGGGTAAAGAATTTTCCAGTAACAATACATGGGAAGGCATTAATACAACTATGATACAATGGAGCCCTTCTATTGTTGTGGTTGTTGTTGTTGTTGAAGTTTCTACAGTTGAAATCCATGATGTTCCACCAGGGGTCAATGTTTCATTTACAAAAGAAATTCCCCACAGAAATACTATTATAGATTAGTATTAGAAGAACAACTTCTGATTCAGCTTACTTGAAGGAAACACGTTTAATGAAAACAAATATGACTTTACAAAAATTGTAATGTATCCATGCTTTAATGGAGAAAAGCTTGAACCTAAAACCTCTCTAGAACGTAATGGATGTTGGAACAACCCTGCTGATAAAGCCGAGCTGGTTAAACAGGTACACCATGTTTGCCGGCTGGAAGTGTTGCTAAAAAGGAAACGATTTCTCAAATAAAACTACTAAGGCTATATCACAGACAAGTTGTTTTTAAGAAAATAACACAACAGCAGGGTGGCACTGTGGTATAGCAGGTAGAGTTGCTGCCTGACAGCTCCATCCTGAGCTCGATCCTGAGCTTGATCCTGATTCTCTGTGAAGTTTTGCATGTTCTCCCTGTGCTTGTGTGGGTTTCCTCTGAGTTCTTGGGTTTTCTCCCAAAAATATGCAGGTAGATATATTGGTTACAGTAAATTGCCAGTAGGTGTGAATGTATGTATGTGGTGCCCTGCAATAGACTGACATTCCAGCCAGGTGAATTCTCCTACCTCATGTCCAGAGTTCCCAGGTTAGGCTCCGGATCCACTGTAACCCTGACCAGGATAAAGTGGTTACTAAAGATGAATGGTGAATGAACACAACTGTAATGCCAGTATTACAGTGTTTTGGCAGCTGCTAGTCAGTGCTTGCTAGATTATTCAGCAGGGAGATTTTACACCAAATTTGTAATGATTGCAAAGATGCATTCTTAAACATTTCCATGTTTAGTGTTGTTCATAATATTCTTATGCAAGAAGGGCATTAGAAGGGTGTGCTCAGTATTAAACACTACTATAAAGACTGTGTAAATAAAGCTAGTGATATCACTCATGGCTGTAACATTACTGTGCTGTCTCATGCTGCTTCTCCTTCTAATTTCTTCAGCTTTTCTCTTACATTTGTTTTCTGCATCTGGTTAAAGTACAGCTGTACTGTTCATTTTGTATTGTGTTGATGAAGATTTAAAATTTTATTATAAACCTGCTCTACTAAAAATATGAATTATGTATATTACTTTATATAGACAAGACAAAGAGTTTTAATTTTAGCGAACATTTAATGTCTTTCGCAGATGTTCCTTTATTATCAAAAGAAGTCAAACAGTATATGTTAAGATATTAACAGTAAAGAACTCACAATAATATCAGCTCAAGTTTTTCCATTTCACTTTCTGAATGTGATATAGTATATCTTCTCTAATAACATGTATGCCTGGCCCTTGCATTTATATAATCAAATAATTGTAAAATTTCAATTATACAACATTTAGTTTTGATTCACTAATCTGATTGGACGTGTGGTGTTCCAGGAGTGCTTGTATTTAAGTATAACTGCATTGGGACATTTCACTGTGTGTATCACTCCGCTTGTCCGTGTTCACCACGTAAAATTACAATTCTAGCAACAGTTAACTGAAACAGTTACTATAGAAGTTAGTGACAACAGTGGACATGGCAAATGATACATTTTTCATGAATATAACTTTTGACATAAAATATGAAAGCTCATTAGATGAATATGAAATGGAAGAAGTGAACTTAATGGGAATGTACAAATCACTGTGGGCCCAACAAGTAGCAAGCTAGCCAGCTAACTGACAGGCTATCAGTGAATGTAGCTTCTTCAGGATCTATTTCCATTACCAGACCAAAATAAACAAAACATTTGGCTACTCTGTGTCTGAAATATCAGTTACTCAATGGTAATTTCTTGTTTATAGAACTGATGTATAAAAGCTATGGCTGAATCACAGCTGTGCCGATATTCAGTATAACTCAATTCTCACGTCTTGGTCGTGTGATATTGCTTAATTATGGTCAAAATTAAGCCTGATTTAATCCAGCTACATAAACCTTCTTGATAAAACTTCTGCTGCAGCCATATAAATGAATGGGTGAGAATTATAGTGGGATGCTTGTGAGTTTTGGATGCATGAACCACTGTATGAGACAAAAGCATCTGTGTGATCCTCCTCAGCCCCGCTCATTCATATGGCCATAAGCACATAACCCCGACACAGTGCAGAGAACAATGGCATCAAGCAACTATTTTTAATTCACTCCATTGTTTAACGTGGCAGCCTGGTGCTTGGCATTTATTTATTAGTTTTGATACATACATTTTCTATTGTTCGGGATATAATTCCTGTTTTGTTCCACAGATGCTGGGTTAGTCTGCTCTGTCCGTGCCAGCTGTGAGAAGTGTTACTGTTTCATTGTGGCACTTGGCCCATCTGCTGAATAGCTAATAGGATTTTAACATTCAAATGTACAGTAGTATTGTCATATGCACAGGAATAGGACAGAGCAGATGTGTTTATATCTGAATTACTGCAATAAAAATCCGACATGCTTTCATATTGGTACACTATCCTTAAATCAAGGATATCTTCTTGTCCCATTTTTAGGAAATTGATGTCACTTTCTGTTATTGTAGATGATCCAACATGGATATTCTAAAGACTTGCACTGCCCAAAAACAGTTTATATCCAAGCATCACCTTTTCTCTGGTGGATAATTCCAAATAATTGTGGACTTGTACCTAAGAACTGCTGCTGTAATCATAAAGACCATGAGGTTCATACTGAACATCCTAACTGACTTTAGAGTTTACAGTCATAGAGGTGCCGATTGGGGGCTGTGGAGATGACTTGGGGATCTCATATGGGGAGTTGTACTGTGATGGCTTGGGACTGTGATTGCTGTGGTGGCTTTGGGGCTGCAGTTGCCACGAGCAGTTTTGCACTCAGGTCTCCATCAGTGGATATTGGATAGGATCAACAAACCAGACTTCATGTGAAGACTGTGATGAATTTACTGGTTGTACAACTGCACTATTTGTCCACATAGTACAAAGTTATAGAAGGGATTTATTTATAATCACACTATCCGTTATCACTCAGAGGATGAGTTCCCTTTTGAGTCTGGTTCCTCTCATTCTTCATTCTTTCTTCCTCATATCATCTCAGGGAGTTTTCCTTGCCAACCTTCACCTCTGGCTTGCTCATTAGGGATAAATTCACACATTTACAATTTATTTTGATTGAATTAATTTGAATGTATTTATTTCTGTAAAGCTGCTTTGTGACAATGTCCATTGTTAAAAGCACTATGCAAATAAAATTGAATTAAATTCAATTGAATTCCGCTCAAGGTTTCTTCCTTATGTCCTTATGTAAAGGTATTTTCCTTGTCCCTGTAACTCTAGCTCCTTTCCTGTAGATCTAAATCTACCTATGGATTCTGTAAAGCTGCTGTTTATTGTTAAAAGTGCAAATAAAATTCAATTTAAATGAACTGATGTATTCATTTAAGTCTTAACTGACATTACACATAAGACTGATTCAGACATTACTAGTAGACTAAAGTAAAGCCCATCAAGTAAGTAAGTAAAGAGTAAAATCAATAAAATCTAGTTTCTCCAGAGTGTGTAGTCTTTACTGACAACTTCATACTGCATTGTAAGCAAATTATGAAATGTCCAATTGTATGAATTAATCTTATTGTCTTAATTAATGAAATGGACAGTGTACAGTCACTTTATAGGTTTTATTCAGCATACAGACAATTCATTTGGATCCACATAAAGCAGTTTAAGAAATGAAACCCCTTCAATTCACAGGACTCGTCAGCAGGTCTGACTCACTTTTCTTACTCTCATAAGTAGACCTCCCCTATTAGTGTTACTGTATTTACTGAATAATTCATAGTGGTTAAATAGCATGCTTAGAATAACTAACTAAATAACTTTATTATTAGCTGGGGTTTTAGACTTCATATAGGCACTTCCTGGCTTACTAAATTTTCTTTGTATCTTTAGCTAGACTTAAAATGAATGCGTATCTTTCCATTTGACAAAACCATCATACTGATGGGAAATAAGACCCTGAAATAAGATGGCTATGTAGCTGCCCTACATGAAACAGAAACCAAATGATGTGTCATGGAGTGATATGACAGTAATTAACCAACGTGAGGCTTGACTGGGGTAGAACAAAGGCAATGTCTTTGTGCTCTCCTGAATGTATTGATGGGTGATACCTAATAAGATGTCTTACCACTGTTACATTATTGACCCTCAGCCCCTTGCATAATTTCCATCTACAGCTTCTTCCTGCCTTTCATGCAGATGACAGTTGGCTCTGAATTGTTTGCCGATATTATCATTCAGTTTCCTATCCTCCATGCAAACAAAACAAATTTCTATGTTTCCATCCACCTCCTTTGTTGTGCAGATTTATTCTATAGATCTGATGTGATATAGGATATAGATATATTAAGTAAACAGTAGCCTCAGAGTTTCATAAAGTCAGAGTGAATCACATAAAGAAATTTACAATCACTCAGCTGAATTGATACCAGTTGAATGATACTGCAAATCCAGTTGCCTTAACTTACTAGTGCTACTAGATATCCTACAGATATATGTAACCCCTACACAACTATACACACTGAGGCAAACTGATTTGCATATAAGTGAAAGTATGTAAACACAGTTTTACTACTGCACAATGTCACATATAAATAATCAGTGTAACATTTTGCTCTATCCACCCTCTCCTTCTCACATACATACACACAAACAACACATGCTAGCAGAGCCCACACAAAGGCTCATCAGTCCCTGGATTATCATACCATCCAGCTGCCCTAGCTATAATTTGAGAACAATAGTGTACCAGGGTATGACAGAGGAGAATTCCTAGATCATCTGTATTATCTCCCAGAATTCCATGCTGCACAAAACAGCAGTCTGCTGAATGTGAGCCTCTCAGTATGACTTCACTGAGAATATGAGGTCAACAAGAGTGTTAAACAGTCAAGCAGAGAACAAATTGAGGTACAGAAAACT
Organism: Pangasianodon hypophthalmus; assembly: GCF_027358585.1. Classification (NCBI taxonomy): domain Eukaryota; kingdom Metazoa; phylum Chordata; class Actinopteri; order Siluriformes; family Pangasiidae; genus Pangasianodon; species Pangasianodon hypophthalmus. The sequence continues at coordinate 16,284,426 of NC_069718.1, read as the reverse complement.
GTATAAATCATTTATAATTCATATTAATTTTCTAAAATGCCATACAATGCAGTGGCACAGTGACTCACAGCTCCACTGTCCGTGGTTCGATCCTAAGCTCGGGCTACTGTCTGTGGGGAGTTTCACATGTTCTCCCAGTGCCTGTGTAAGTTTCTTCCGGGTTGGTTGGTTTTCTTCCTACCTTCCAAAAACATGTCAGTAGGTGAATCAGAAGGTAAATTACCCCTAGATATGAATGAGTGTGTGTAGATATCATGCAGTAACACAAATCAACTGAGATAACAGAATAAGACTTTGTAAACACTCATTACAGTAATACATTTGTCATAAGTCATATGTCCACAAATATACTTTTACTCTAAATGTAATCAGTCAGTCAAGATATGTTTTCTGCTTTAATTCTGCACTGAGAATTAGCTATAAGGCTAATCTAGCTAATTAGAAGTGGATGTCTATCTTACCCAAAATCTGTCTGTAACTATATACCTCAAACAGCTTCCAGCTCTTCAGTAATGTCACACAGACTTACTGGTAAGGTTTAGGACACAATATGACTTACTGCAACATATAAATATTAATACAACCTGACCATGTAGCTAAGTGTTGTAACATTATGGGGCAGCCATTTTGGACCAGCCTTCTCTCAGTATATACACACTATTTCTATTATTTTACAAATGTTTATTTAAAAGAATAAATTATGTATTGTAACAGTGTCATCTGAAGCTAGTTTTGGAAGTTTAGGGCAGTTATTAATGACAAAAAAAACAAAAAAAAAACAGAGTGAGATAGATTTCTATTACCTGTTAGTTACATTAGCTTCTTAGCTCCAGTACAAAACTAAAGAAAATGCAGAATATCAAACACATCTTGGTTAATCGACTAAAGTTTGGGTTAGTTGAAAATAGTTTTAATTTGATTATTTTGCTGAATTATTCTTCTAAGGGACTCTGCTTTACTGTACCTTGAAGACTAATGTTAAATAAAGACTCTCTGAAGGCTTTGCAGGCCTTGTTGCTCCAGTACCCTTTCCCTGCACATTTCCTGTCACTCAAAGGATTGCTCTTTACATCATCTTGTTCAAGCTGGTTTGGGACAAAATCCAGTGCTGTGTGGGATAACTGGACACACTGTCCTTTTCTGAAACCTCTCCTGTACTGAGGAAGAGGAGCAGCAGGGTTGCTGTGGCAAAGTAAAAGGACAGGAAAGTAACTTCCTCTAAAAAGGGTAATGTCTCAGGGTGTTTGCTATGCAGCTACTACTCTATGGAGTATGTGTGGAAGAGTGTTCATCTCTTAGGGTTGGCAACCCTCAAGGATTGGCTTTGAGGCCTCACAGAAAAATATAAACATTCTCTCCATGAGAGGTTTTGTGATTTTATTTTTTTTAATCATGGGAATAAAATCATTGCAATATATATTAATGGTTTGTGAATGTGTATGTTTATAAAGTCTTACTGAAAATACTTTCCAAATACCTTCAGAGCTTCTTCAAAGCCTACAATACTTAATCCAAAATGAAAAGCAGTCACCACTGTTTAGTCTAAGTAGGTGTGAAAAGGTAGAGGTGGTAGAGGTTTCCACACAAATAAACAGACCTGGTGGTGGAGGATCCCACAGAAACCCAGCAGGGTCAAAATCCTGGCCATAGGCAAATCATAAAGGTGTATGGAGGCAAAGATTGTATTTGTAAGGAAGAGGAGAGCAGGTGTGGAGTGTATGATATGAGACCGTGATGGCAAGTCTGGACTGTTATTCAAACGGACAGAAAACCCCACCGTCCCCTGAAGGAAAGATCAGCCCCATGTGTACTGCCATCATTGTCAGGTGGGAACTTAGAACTAATTCCATGGTTGATGGTAAGAAACTTGACTGTCCCTCTTGGGCATATGAAAGCAAATCTGCACAGATATGACACTGTCACTTTGATAAAAGAGAATATTTCATGCATGCCGTGTTGCTGGACTCTACAGGTAAATTATGCTGTGACTTTTGCTTAAGTGGAGCTTTTATGAAAAGCCAATTAGTAGAAAAGAAATTATAGTTATTGGTCTAAATGACACAGATACTTGTTTTGCATTTTTATGTGTTGGGTTTTCTTTTTGAAATTCTGTATACTGTTTTCATTATAATCAACAGCTTATATAGAGTACATTTATTCATTTATTCTGATGCTTTTATCCAAAGTGACTTAGAATTGAGACAGGATATGACTGAACAGTTGAGGGTTAAGGGTCGTGTTCATGGACCCAACATTGACAGCTTGGAGGTGCTGGGAATTGAACTCATAACCCCAAGTCTTAACCATCACTGCCTTCATATAAAGACATATTGTCCCAAACTATAACCCCAAATTAAGGTAAAGGTGAACATTAACTCTATATCCTTCTAAATGTGCATTAGAAATGTTGACTTCACTTTTATATTTGCTCATATTGCTCATATTGCTCATAGTACCTACAAACTGAATAAGCTTGGTATAAACAAGAGACGGAAATTGATTGGTTAGCCAGCTAATCTAGGCTTTATTTTGATTAATGAGGATTAACTAAGAGCAACTGGATGAGTAATAAGACCAAATTACCATTTGGTCTGTATATATTAGAGATATAAATGTGTCCAAGGCTTTGTCCATTAGTTTGCTAAAGGTGGACACAAACCTCGCTGATCATCCTGAAGTGCAAGATTATGAAGAAACAACATCAACAACAGGCAATACGTTCAACAATGAATTCTTGATCAGAATCAAAGGTTGATATCTATCTGCTCTGCCATCTGCAGTTGGAGGTCCTATCTCGTGTCTAGCTCCTTCTCTCCCACCGAGCACCAGCTGTCAAAATCTAATCAGCTAGGCCATTTAACACACATGGATAATTCTCTCCCTCCACATACACACTCCTTTGTTTTTCCTTATCATACTTACGTGTCAGTCAAAAAGGGTTCAAACAATCATTAAGTTGCCATGAATTCGAAAAAGGCAAAAGGCAAGTTTAAAGTAGCCAGCTTTCCAAGCAGTTCTTAAAATAGCAAAAATATTTCTTGCACAAGTTCTGTTAAGTACAATTAATGCTCTGACATAGATTTTATGTGTCTTTGGATATTTTAAAAATTCTTTCATGGCAAGACGAATAACATTAGATATTATATCACACTGTTTGCTCTTATGTGGTCTGTAATGCACTTCCTATATAATCCTATATATTCTCTACACGTTTTAGTTTTTTATTGTTTCTGACCTTATTTTAATTACTCTAATATTTGAATATCTAATGAATATCTGTCTATGAGTCTTTATTCTAACTCTAGTGTGCCTGCCTTTAAAGCATTTATTTAGAGTCTCATTAGGCAACAACCAGTTAATAAGTTACACAGAAATGTAGTTTTCCTTATTTCATTGCTATTCTGTATAAGTGTGAATGGTCTGTGGCAATAATACTGATTAAACTGGAATAATACATAAGAAACTCCATATGCTGGTCCAACAGTTGATAGACTTGCTGAAAGTGTTTTAACACACTTTATTGCAATAGAAAGTTGCAAAGCCAGCATAGCTCTTCTCTCTGGAACTTACTACAGCAGGCACAGCCTGACCCCACAGTCATGAAACAACTGACTAAGCTTCTATGACTGATATGATCTGAGCCATACGTGCAGCCAGCACAAAGCCATAATCACAGTGTTATCAGTAGTAGGGTTTGGGGTGGATAGGTTTAAGCCCTGGTGGAGATTTGGCCGTTCTTCTGTTATTGAATATTTCCATTGTCGGTCTAACAAAAGTGTGATGATCATGCGGAAAATGCTTACAAAGGAATTGCTTTCTTTGCATTGTAAACAGCATGCTGATATCAGCAGTTTTGAAGAGAAATTTGTGATAATTGGAAAAGTGATGTTTTGTTTGCCATTTATGATGTTTTGTATGCCACTTACAACAAGCTGCCAGGGCCATAAAACGTCTAATAAAATCATAGCAAAATATTCAGTGAACATCCTATTATTATTATTATTATTATTATTATTATTATTATTATTATAGGTTCTTTCATGTTTTTGATGAAGCTTTTTAGAAACATTTCATGATCATGAAAGATCATAACGGAAACACATGCAGTATTCTACCAAATTGTACCAAACAATTAAAATATATAAAATTGTCTCCCATGTCTCAGTTCATGCATTCTGTCTAATTTCCTCAAGAATTAAGAATGGATACAAAAGCATGCCCATTTCACTTCCTGACCAGCCTTCCTGTTTTTTATTCAGACACTTCAGCTCAGACTGCTGCAGGGCATCCCATCTGTCTGAGTAAGATATGTATCTGATGAGCAGAGTGGATGTGTTTTGTACTCAAGCCCTTGTGCCTCATTCTAGCTGATTACTCATTTTATAATGCTAATGGACACAGGCTGGTGTTGGGTTTCTCCCTGTCAGCTGGCCACTGCCACCAGGAGAAACACTTAATGGGGGCTGACGGTTCACAAAGCAGAACTCATTCAACACGGGGTTTGGAATGCGAGATTGTGGTGCTGTGGTGCATTCAGTGCACTAAGTTAGTGGCCTGTATGAGTCAGTTGTTTTTGATGTTGCTTAAACTCCTTTCTAGGATGTATCACTTTGGAGAAATGAGCTTCAAAAAAAGAGGGCATATCTCTGGAAAAATATCTTTAAAAAGACTTGTTCAATACAAAAGCGTTCAATACAACATCATAGGTTACATTTCCGTGCTCTTATGCATTCTTAAATGAAGATGAGTATAATTATAAGCACAAATTGAAGTGATTTGTTCAAGAACACTTCTGAATAATCTTAATTTAGCCAAAAAATTACTGCTTGCATAGTGCAACTGTTCACTACGTGGTGTTTCTTTAAAAGTCATCAGACAGAGTAGCGGATCTCTATGAATGGTACACCTTTCAACTGAATAGGCCTTTTTATTCTGTTAAGGTAGCACGAGAGGTATCGCCTTACATTGGCAAAGATCATTCAGTATAGCACAATGTGTTATTATTAGTGGGTTTATTGAAATGTAAATTCAGAGGACAAAGTGACCCAGATTTATATCACAAGTGAAAGGGCATGACTTTTGTTGTGCAGGTGGAAACACTGGCAGTATTATGTTAAAGCTGTTAAGCGTTATTCTTCATAAAAGCATATAACACACACGGAATTGTACAGAAACAGATAGAAAGTTGGCTTTAACATATAGAAAACCAAACCCTCCTAGCAATCATATATATTAAATAGAAACTTGATTACCCACTTCATACATTCTGACATGTAATATCATAATAATATTAAATCTCTCTCTCTCTCTCTCTCTCTCTCTCTCTCTCTGTCTCTCTCTCTCACACACATACACACACACACAATTTGCAAAAACCTGCTGTAGCACCAAATTTATCAAATTTTGTTCACAGTAAATATATATATAAAAAAACAAAATGTAAACTGTTGCATAATCAAATGTGGATCAAATTTGTAAAATATAAACACAATTAATACTTTTAATACTAAATAATAATAATAATAATAATAATAATAATAAGCCCTCTTACTTTGTGAATATGTTAAACACTTATTGGGCCTACCTATTTAAAAATTAAAAAATAATAACAATACCAAACTCTACATATCAATAATAATAAATAATATCCATAACAAAAATTTAAGAATGTTATTAAAATAAAATAAAAATAGTCACAAAATTGTTTAAATGTATAAAATCTATTAAAAAAAACATACAGCCGATTGATGTGAAACAGTGTCTGAGTATGTAATGACAAAATACCTACAAATCAGTGTCCAAGTTTAAAAACATTTAACAAATAGAAGAAAAAAGCAAAAATCATAACATAGAGTAAATGCTTGAACATTTTGAAAATGCAGAATATGTATTCATAATTGAATACATATTGTAATCAGGTAACTAACGTTTTATTCTCAGAAGAGAGATTCAAGAAATATTAATCCGTTTTACTCTCCTCAATAAATGGTGTAATGTGAAAACATGACCCATTCTCACCAAGCCTCTCAATCCAAGGACTATCTCTTTTGATTTCTATATTATGCGTTTTTTCTAGACTTGCTGTGAGTCCACCAATAGGTGAGTTTCCTCCACGTCCATCAGAAAGGGACACTTGTGGAATACTTCCATTCTGAATCACCGAGATCTCGTTGGTTTTCAACGCCAAGCCGGTAGTGAGAGGTGCTGTGACATACTGATTCCAGAAGCCAACAGACTCGCTGTTACTGACAGTTTCTTTCTGGAGAGTGTCTGGAATTTTCACAGGATTGGATTTAAGGACAGTAAAAGGACCTTCTACTGAGAGCTTGCGACCTCGGCGGGCTGGAGAACCGTTCCACATATGGGTTCCCATATGAACCTAGAAGGATGTAAAAAAAAAAAGAAAAAACCCCACAAAAGCTAGGCATTAATTATGCTATATATGGGCATTATAAATAATGCTAGTATGGGTATTAGAGTCTTGTCATTCTGATATTACCAATTTTGTGATAACAATAAACTTTTAAAAGTGATAACTACACTTTTACACAACTTTTCTCTTTTAAACAACTTTTCACACAATATCATTCTTTTTCTACTTTTTCACAATATTATTTTTCTACTCCATAAAGGTTTTTTGGAATGTTACTTTGTGTACATACATGGGTGAGTCAAATGCAAACCTTTATATATATATTTTGCAAATGCAAACCTTTATATACATATTTTGCAAAAAACAATGCAAAATTTTATATATATATATATATATATATATATATATATATATATATATATATATATATAAAATTTTGCATTGTTTATTGCAAATATGTGTCACAAAATTTAACATATTTCTACATAATCTCCATTTCCTTTAGAAAAAAATTGATTCATTTCTAATTGTAGTTATTCTAATTTATGTCACAATTTTAAGGTTTCCATTTGACTCATATTTTGTATAGATAAATTGAATAGATAGATAACTAACTAACTAACTAACTGACTAACTAACTAATTAAATATTTACAGCACAAGTGACTTTTGAGGTGTTGTACCTTCAGATTTCCTTTGGTGGTGAATGCACGTCCACATACAGTGCAGGCAAAAGGCTTCTCTCCAGTGTGGGTCCTCTCATGAATTTGCAGAGCACTGGAGGAAGAGAATGTCTTTCCACAAGTGCGGCAGAAATGCTGTTTGAAGGTTTTCCGGGATGGAGCTAGTGGTGCTGAAAGAACTGTCAGCGAAGGAGCTGAGGAGGTCATCATACCTAATACTGCATCTTTGCCATCTTTATTTAAGATGCTCTTGACTTCAGTCTTGACTTTTGAGCAAACTAAGTGGCCCATAGAGACATGAGGTTGATTTGGTGGAGAAACAAGATTCTCACTGGCTTGTTCAGATAACTGTAAAGGTAGATCTTGCAGCTGGTGGGTGAGCATGTGCTGTTTTAGGTTCCCTTTGGTGGAAAACCCCTTGTTACATGCAGTGCATATGAACGGTCGCTCTTTGGTATGACTGCGATAGTGAATGTCCAAGGCACTCTGACAGGCAAATGTCTTGTTGCAGACATCACATGCATTGTTCCTCGAGGTTCCCTGTTCACCTGAAGGAAACTTAATGGTCATTCCTCCTTTTAGGATATCAGCAGGTGTTGAATTAAATGACAAATTTGGCTGTAAGAGACCTGTGCTAGTCAGCTCTGCCTTTGATGTTTTCTGGTGAGTCTCAAATGTAAGAGATCTATAATTGTTCATCTTTTCAGGAAAAGAGTCCCAAGAATATGCAATTTCAGGACAAGCAGGGCTCCGAGATCGTTGGCTAGCATGGTCATTATTACCAAGATATGACTTGAGAGATGAATAATCTCCCTCTGTTGACACATTCTCTACCTTGCCAATTAGTAAATCCTTCTCTTGTATTATTTTCTCTGCCCCAGATGTCTTTATAGCATGTGATGATGTAGGAAATGAAGATAGAGTGTCCTGGGAAGATGCTGCATCTTTAGAGTCTGGAAAACTCTCTGTTATTTCCATGTTCTCATCTGAAAGGTTCTCATCCAGGTTCTTCTCTTCTACTGAGCATGTATCAGGTTCTACTGATTCTTGGTAACTTTCTGGGAGGGTAGCACTGGTGATTTGTCTAACCATGTGCATGCGAATGTGCTGTTGTAAAACCATGGCATTTGTGTACTTTTCTTGGCAAATAGGGCATGAATGCTGCACTTTCAAAGGTGGCATGGCACAATGGATGCTATAGTGTGTTTTGAGGTTACCTTTGGTTGTGAATGCCCGTCCACATATCTTGCACTTGAACGGTCTCTCGCCTGTATGGGTGCGGTAGTGCATTTTGAGGGCGCTCTGGCAACTAAGTACACGATGACAGATCATGCATTCATTGGGGTCTGTGCTTTTCTTGTCTATGTTCTCGACCAATTGCTGCAGCTTGGTGGTTTCTGAAGTGTCCATACAATCTGGTAGACCCCCAAATGGTTCGATATCCTCGTGCAGGAGTGGGATCGATGAATTTGTATGGTTAGAAGCATTGTCATTAGTGGTGTGGTCTTCCGAACCATTTCCAGAGGAGTTTAAATATGTTTGAGTGCTCAGGTATTTTAGTTCTTTATATTTTCCATTTAATGTTGGAAAATTATCATTGCTGGATTCCTCTTTATTGTTGTTTCCACTTTCAAACTTCTCAAACCCATTTAAACCACTAGCGGCAGGACTAGAAGGTCTGCCAACTGATACCACTTGTGCCTCTCTTTTAATTATGCTTGGAAGACTTGGCAAAGATGAAGTTAACAACAAACCAGGTAGGCTGGTCACAGATGGTTTGCTGTCTAACCACTTGGACGCAGGCTTATCTGGCAGTATGGACATACCATATGGGATGCCGGTACTTGTTGGAACATTGTCTAAGTGCTCTGGAACTGGATAAGGATTCATTTGTACGTTTGGATATTTTTCTTTATGACGCTGGAAGTGAACTTTCAGGTTTCCCCTCGTTGAAAAGCGATTCCCACATATGTTGCATTTGTATGGTCTCTCTCCTGTGTGGGATCGTAAGTGTATCCGTAAAGCACTGTCACTTCCAAATACCTTGGCACAAAATCTGCATTTGTGTTTAAACAAACCTTCATCAAAAGGCCTTTTGTGTCCAAATGAAGTCATATTGGGCAGTTTGCCCTTCCTTTGCTGAGCTAAAGCAGTCAAGGCATTCAAGTCCTCAACAATTGCCCCAAACCTTGGCAATAAGTTTTCAAAGATGTAATTTCCAGTAGGACTATGAGGTAGACTGAGATTATTTGTTAAATTTGCTGTGCTATCAGCTGAAACAGGGGAAGGTGAATGACTTGTGCCACTCTGCTGTCTAGAAAATGTATTGTCATGGTCAGATTGTTTTTCAGATGGATGCATGCCAAGTTTGCTTCTTTCTGTATCTGCCATTTGAGTGATATCTCTGACACTCAAAAGTGCTGTGCTATCATGGTTGTTGGATAATACTGCACGCTTAAGTTGTCTGATTTTGCTAATGCCGGCAGACTGACTCACCAGGCTTTGTGCTAGCCCTGCAGCTGCCGCTAGCTGCTGGGAGAGATGTGAGCTAAGTGTTATTAGAGGGCCGGTCTGAGAAATCTCTGATGCACCTTGACAGGTGCTGGAGGGTGCAGATGCGTTTGTATTATGGGCTGATAACAGTAATACATGCTGTCGAATTTGCTCAATGAGCTTCAGCTGCTGCATCTGCTGTTGCTGCACAGCAACAAGTTGCTCAATCAGACTCATTGTGGTCATGTTGCTGTTGGTAGGGCTACTGTTGTTAACCACTGCATCCAAACATACATCCTGAGAGAACTGAGCCACAGCCACTTTTGTACTTTCTAAATTCTCAATGACAACATTGCTGCTGGTGGAGGACAATTTACTCAGTTCAGGTAAAGAGTCTGGTTGAGGCAGAACTGTTGAGTACTCTGAAGTTAGAGTGGCAATGCATGTACTCTGATTTTCTATATTGTTCTCATTATCTGATTGGAAATGACTGGCATTGTCGCTGTTGGTGTCAGACACAGGTGATGATTTTCTGTTTTCTTCAAGTATTTTGTCATATAATCCTTCAGTATCTTCAGTACTGATGCTGTTCGTTGTTAGGTCCTCTGTACTGTGAGTAGGTGAATTAAACGTGAAAGATGAAGACGGAGAAGTCGAACTTCCATTTTCACTCACTATTAGAACTAGTGGATATTTAGAGCAACTCATCTGATGCTCATGGAGATCTGAGATGCTTAAAAACTCGGCGCAGCAATTCTCACACACATGGACATCACAAGCCTGAGAGCTGCTATCGTTTATATGGAAGTCTGCATTATCTTTGGAGAAGAAAAGAAAAAAATATATTTTGTTAGATGAGACATTAATCACAAATTAAACATGAAATTCAAGTACTACCAAATGGTGTTGCAGTTAAATGTAAATGTTTGCATACCCACTGGAAAGAATAAAGAAGACAAAGCAATTTACTTTATAGGAACAAAACATTTTGTGTATTTGCTTCCACAGATATTCCTTCATTATCATAAAAATAGTAAAATATTGTAGGTTAAGATAAGGAAGACTGCATTTCCCTTACTGAATGTGATGTAAATGTTCTCCAATGACTTGTATGGCCCTCTTTTGTATCCTCTGAACAGCTATAGGATTTGAATTTTTTTTATTTGTATAAATAAAGTTTCATTTCCCATTTTGAAAATTAGTATGGATGCAAACTTTTATTATAAACTTTTCAGCACGGTGACCAATTCTTAATAATTTTGCTGTTACTACTTATCGGGGAAATAGTAATTCAAAACAATGCAATATTATGAATTTGTATTCTTATTATTAACAAAACAGGAACAGATGATTGTCACTTAATTAAAATGAATACAAGTGTAATTAGATAGTAATAAATATTACATCATGCAATATACTAAAGTCTAAATTCTTTTTTCAGGACACCTTTATGCAAATAACTGATGCCATATTTCATTCAAGAGCAAATTAAAGACAATATTTATGGCTTGATTGTAAATAATGTTATTCAGTATGAATAGCTTTGTCTAGGAAAACTACATTTTAGGTTGTCTAGCTGTCTTACAGGCCTGTGTCACTCACTATAGCTGCAGTAATGACTGGTAAAGAGTTACAAACTGTTTTGAGCTGAGTTTCTCGAAAACATGGAAAAGTTAAGAGCATTTTAACTGGCACACACACACACACACACAGAGAGAGATAGAGAGAGAGAGTTCATGGTGATGCTCACTCTACCATTTACCAGTCTTTTGGGAAACTAAGCCCTGTGTTTTTAATAGTTTGAATGCTGTATGATGTAAATTCTTTGGCTAGTGTCAGCTACCTGAGTCACGTGGTCCCTGTCCTGCCGCTTACCTGAGTGTAGAGGAGGATCCATGTGGACACACTGCGGCTTCGCCTGCTTTCTCCGCGACATGCCGTTCATTCATCAGCAGAGTGAAGAGCCGATGTAACACCTTCAAACTTCCCCGCTCTCAAACTCACAATCACACTATTCTTTTACTGGTAATCCTGTGTATGTTCACTACACTCAGCAGCCTCATTTAACACATCTACACTGTAAACCTGTTTCCATCTACCTGCATGCGAACTAAAACTCTCCTCACACCTCACACACAGAGCTGAGTGTTTAAACCCACAAACAGACATCATCCAAAATGTGTGCGCTCTGTGACAGCGTGATGGGGGAAAGCCCCGCCCACTCATTTCCTATTGGACAGTAGTGCAGAAAGGCGGGGTTTGGGTGGAGTAAACCAGCATGAGTCGGAGGTTGGTAATAACTCATGATCAAAACAATGTTACGTCCTTTTAGGTGAAATCTTATACATGACTGATTTGTAGTCGCTGTGATTATCGTGTATCCCATATAGGCAGGCAGCCTGCATACAAAATGCACAATTTAAAAACTGCTGAATTTTTCTATCTGATTGGCCAGAAGGTGTTGAATTTTCTTTAACAGCAGCTCTCACACTGGTGCTTGTTGTAATTCAGATCACAGGTTGATATTAATGTGCTTGTTCTCATATGTATGGCTGACTATATACATACATTCTAAGCTTAATAATAAAATACCAAAACATAGATAGATAGATAGATAGATAGATAGATAGATAGATAAACGTGTTATTTAACAAAGGCATCCAATCATTGATATGGTCTTTCTGTAAGGAGATGCTTATTTCCTTATTTTTCTGTAAGGAGAAGCTTATTTAATATTTATGGAAGGAGTCTCCAGTGTCAGCACTTTGTCAGTAAGCTTTCCACCACCAGAAAGGCTTCAGGACAGAGGAGTTTGCACTTTCCAGTGTCTTGGTAACATGATAAGCTGTTTTTTTTTTAACTTTGGAAGAGAGAAAAGAGAAGCTTGTTTATAGCTTTGTTTAACCATTGTTTATTGCTGCCATAATGTAATGAAAACAGGAACTAAACTGTCTTATGGATGTTCCACAACATTAAATGTAACTATAAATGGTTAAAGGTGCTGTTCTTTAATACATTCAAAATTGTAACCCTTGACATATTTTTGTGGTATAAAAAGTATAAAACATTGCCGTGACTTGCTGTTATTGGGAAATATTCAATTTCCAGTAACTCCACTATGAGTTGGGCATCAACACACCACCCTAGCATTGATTATTTTCCTATAACTGACCTGTGGTGTTTCTTTCCTTCTCAGTATTCACAATTGATTTCTCAAACCAAAATTCAGAATACCTTAACTGGAGTTGTGATATTTTTTAATAGTCATACTTCCCAGTTATATCCACCCATCCATCCATTCTCTGTACTGCTTATCCTACACAGGGTCACGGCGAGCATGGAGCACAAGGCGGAGGATACCCAGGATGAGGTGCCAACCCACTGCAGGGCACAATCGCACACATACGCACATACCCACTCACACACTACAGACAATTTGGAAATGCCATTCAGCCTACAATACCTATCTTTGGACTGGGGGGAGGAAACCGGAGTACCCAGAGGAAACATGCAAACTCTGCGCACACACAGCAGAGGCAGGATTCCAACCCCCCACCCTGGAGGTGCGAGGCAACAGTGCTAACCACTAAGCCACCATGTACCCCCAGTTAGATTATTTGTTTTTGTTTTAGTTCAGGCAACGATTGGTTAAAACTGACTCACCAAGGAGGAGGTAACAATCCATCATTAACCGATACCAGTATTTTACCAGTTTCAAAGTAGATCAGGTACAAAATAATATGAGAGTGTGATATGATGAAAGAAGCATGTTTTATGAAACAATACTGTCACGCAAACATAAGCCTTCTTTTTGTACTATCAGTCATCATCTTTTACTTCTATGGACAGAGGTGTGTTGACCCAAACGAACTACCTAATAGGTCTGGAATTTTCCTTTAGCCTTTGATGGAGTATAAACATGACTATTACTGTCAGCTGGCTCTTCTGATTTATGGTAGGTTCTACAGCATACAAATACATAAATACTGTGTATGTCTGTGCGTGCATGTGTATGTGTGTGTAAGTAGGGGTGTGTGTGTGTTTGGTGGGGGGATGTTGTGGATGTATGTTTGTGTGTATGTGTGTGAGAGACAGAGCCAGGTGTATTTCACTACATCCTATGAGTCATCTTTTACAGTCATTAGATATGAAGGTCTCTGCTGAAGCACTGCTATGCCTTGCCTGGGGACCATAACAACAGACTAGATGTGGCAAAATGACACCTTTATTTCCTATAAACAAAGCCTGGATTCCAACTGTTTCTATTCCTGTCTGATAACTATACCCTTGTACTAGTACTCATGCAGTCGACTTACCTCATACAAAAATATTTTGCAGGCCGAAGCAAAGTTTCAGTGATATAATATTGAGATTTATTCATTTATACTGGAGCATTTTCATTGATATTTCTCATTTTGTAGTGAAATTAAATCTGACAAAGTTGTTTTGTGGTAAATAAATGATTTCAATGAGATTCATGGCTTCTCTAAAGCCTATTCCTTAGCTCAGTTTTAATTGTGTAAAAAAAAAAAAAAAACAATGTAGCTGTCAGAAAGACCTATCTTTTTATTTCTACACAAAAGCATCAGAGAGCTGGAGTCTTCAATGCTAAAGAGTGAAATGCACTTTTATTCTAAAAGATTTGACACCATCCATTCCTCTCATTCTTCACCCTTTTTCTAAAACTAGGCTTCTTAGAGTTTAGGGAAAACCAAGTGGGCACATGCACAACTAATACTTACTCTCACATGCGTCTTGTTTTTTTGCCTCAAAATGGAAATAATTTAAATTAAATGCCTTGGTGGGCATGTAGAACAGTGGGTTACTAAAATAGCTCTGCAGAAACTTCACAACCTACCTAAGACACTTTATAGAGTTGAACAAAAGTTGTGGTTTGTTTAAAAAAAATAGAAAAGAAATTCAGAATAAAGAATTCAGTTGAAGTTTATTCTCCTCTTTTTGTCTGCATTTTTTGAGAGTGAATTCAGATGTCTCTCAACCATGGAGGCATAAGTGACGTCATATTGTCTAGCATCTGTTTGCATAAATGCAGTTCATATTTATGGTTTGTTAGGCATGTTTGGCAGGACCAGAGCTTACGATGCAGTAAATCTGCCTAGTAAAGCTGCCAGTGAGACGAGTAGCTCAGAAGATTGGCAGGTAAAGGAATGGCAGAATAAATATTTCTTTAGTAACTCCATCTATGTCATTCTTTGGCATCTTTCACATTGTAGCAAAGCTCTTCCAATCTCTCATCTTTTATTACACTACATAAATCATGTTCTGATGTATCATGTTTTTGCAAAGAACACCAATAAGTCAGAAATATGTTTAATTTTCTTCAAATACAGCAAGGCATTAGGAAGAAAAATTTAAATCTGTTTAAATCTCTGAGAAAACACTTGAAGATTCTCTGTAATACTCTATAATTGAGTGTTTTCTCATCAGAAAGGAATCATCTTTAAGGAAGCTAAGAAGCATTAAATATTTTTAAAACAAAAACAAAAAAAAACTTAAAGAATCCTTAGAGAAATCTTATCTCTCTTAAAATTAGACCAAATGACTGTAACACATTTGCCTGACATGATGTTATAGAAAAAGCTTATCCTCTGTTCCACCAGCCAGGCCTCCTGCATGGCTAAGGTCATAACATCATGACAGAAAAACCACCTTTATTACGTGTCACATTTTAGCCAGATTTCGTATGTGCTCTATATATGGAACGTGGCTGTGTTTGCATGTGCGTGCTTGCCTGCTTGCTTGCAGTTCTCCTCTGATAAACTAACCAGATAGGCATGGGTCATTTTGAGTAAGAGGCTCTGTCATAATTATAGTTTAATCTCAGAATAGGAACTACTGTCCATGCTTAAAGATCTAAATTATTTATCATGAGGTGTGATTTTGCACTCCCACTCCACAGCCATCTGCACAGAAACGAACTGGTGAGGTTAGTTTAAATAACCTAGTATATTAGTAACAGGGTTAAAAAGGCACATTTGTTTCAAGGCTATATTTATATTACAAATATAAGGCAAGTATAGAGATTAATACAGTTACAAGCAGCATTCTTTTGGAAGTCAGAAAAAGCTACTAAATGTATTGTATTTTTTTAGTCAGGAGTAGGAGCAAAACTGATTAACAACAGTTCAGTGCACTTCAAATGAATGAGCTGAGTGAGGTATGAAATCACAGCATGTAGTCATATTTCAGACAGTGACCTCACACACTGACTAACACACTCAGATATGTGGGTCTTTCATAGAGGATACGTTGGACAAGCAATATGGACCCCCCCGCCAC
The DNA here is from genome assembly GCF_027358585.1 of Pangasianodon hypophthalmus. Taxonomy (NCBI): domain Eukaryota; kingdom Metazoa; phylum Chordata; class Actinopteri; order Siluriformes; family Pangasiidae; genus Pangasianodon; species Pangasianodon hypophthalmus. The sequence goes on along the minus strand of NC_069718.1, from coordinate 16,268,578 downwards.
ACACACACCCCACCCACCCACCCACCCACACACACACACACACACACACACACACACACACACACACACACACACACACAAAGGCTACACTTCCCAGCAGTACTGACTCACTGATAGTCAGACTTGTGATGACTTCTCATATTAAACTAAAGATCAGCACCAGTATTACTCATCGACTCACTCATCACCTTAACGGCTTTCTATTAGATCCTAAAAAAGGAAGACTGACTTTTCAGGAATGTAGGTTTTAACCAAGTGTATACTTACTGTACATATAACCATTACTGCTTTTCTTCCCACACTTTATTATATATTCAGGTTTAGCATTAACACTATAGAAGATATGATAGTAAGAATTTAATTATACAGCGCAAGCTGCCTCTCAGTGCATACACAGTAAATCTGAACTTCTTAACCCTCTGTGGCACATTGTTGTAAAATGTTTGTAAAAATGAAATATATTATTACTCTTCTTTTTCTGTATTATTCCATGCTCATGGTAATGATTTACACATCTTTTGTTCAGAACATGGACACAGAAATATTTTACGGCCAGGGTATGAAGAGGATGGTGTGGACCAGTAATGCAGGAAATGAGGAAGCGGCAGTTTATTAGAAACTCAGGAGGAGAACACAGGTATGAGGAATAAAGTTCAGAGGTCAAATAGATTCTTACCTCTAATTAAAATATCACTCTCTTATATGCCAGTAAGATGGAGGGATTGATTTTGAAAGAACCTAAGCTAGTTTTAATGATGAAAAGTCACTTTCACAAAAGAAAAGTGCAAAAACCCTGGTTGCAAGGAGTTAAACACTCCAAATACAATATGTACCTCTGCTTCAGCAGTGACAGAAAATAATTAAATATTCAGTATTCCATTACTGTATGTTTTATCAATATGGCAACTTACACCAAAATACTATACCTCCTTAAATAAGCACTACACAACTATTATTAGCAGTGTATTGTGTAGCAATGTATATAAGTAATGTTGCTAAAGAAATTTATTTATTGCCGTATTGATTTATTATAAACAGGTTGATACTCCTAACTGTACTTGTCAATATTACTAATAATATAAACATTCCTCTATATCATTAGTTATACTTGAGTGAAATGATTGATGCATCTGTATGGATTTGCCTACATACACAGAGTAAATCATGCTCTAGTCTCTGACCACTGCTGTAGGTTTGTTGTGTACTCTAACCCTGTCAGGGATTTCTCCCTGCAGCTTAATCTCCTGAAACCCCATGCACCAGTGCTTTTCAACACTGTGCCAAAATGAAATGATCTACTACATTTGCATGTACATCCGCTGAAGCAGTGACCCAGCAGTGAAGAACAGGACCCCATCTAGTGGTGAAGCACACAACCGAGGACTTGGTTATCCTGTATTACAGTTCACACATTTGTGATAGGATCTTACACATCCCATAATGCAGTTTGCAAATTTGGAGCACCTTCATGAGTCAGTGCAATTTCTTTAATTTATTAAATGACAGGTGAGCAAACTAACATCAGCTCTATGTTAGCTGTACATACAAAGTCCATGAAAGTCAAAAATAGAAAAGGCACTTACTCGAAATGGGACTGCTCTTTAACATGAAACACATGGATTGTAATGATGCCACATTTGAGAACGAGCAAACAACAAATAAATGTAAGAAAACAAATGCTAAGAGGACAGAATATTTTGTTTTACACAGTTATCATGTACATGCAGGAGAGAAGAATAATAAATATTACTTTAAAATGTGTTTACTATTAACAGGTCAGTTGTCTCTAACTGATATCTCTCTAACTAAAGTTAGAAAAATAGCATAAATATATTAGCTATATAAATCACAAATACACACAGAAAAACATGATTCAGCATATAAAAGCGTTCACAATAATTTCTTAATGAATTAAGAAACCAGGAACTATTGTCACTATACATTACAAACTTTTCTTTTATGAAAATAGTTTTTTTTTAAAAGCCAGTACAATGTCAAACGCAAGGCAAGATTTGCTCACAAATCCATTGTTAGGTATATAATCCTTTTTCTGACGTGTATGAAACTTATCTAAAGCATATAATATTGGTATTTACTTATATTCAAAAGGTATTGAATTATAAATACCTACATGGCATTTGTGTACTTTGTAAATGGTATAAAAAAAGAGCTGTTAATTGGTACATTAATATGGACAAAACATGATCTGGCTGTATTTTGAAGCAGAAATCTCTCAGTGCAGAAGAAGCTATTGGTTAAATGTGAGTTTTTTGCACTATGTGGGTGTGTGTTCCATGTTTCTCCTCAGGTGTTGGCGTATGGGCCTGGCTGTTCTTTATGTGTTCACGTCCAGTGCACTTTCTTGCATTGGACATTTCCTGAAATTTATTTGTAGACATGTGTTTTTTGAAGTTGTCTGCATTAATGGGAGTTGTTGCGGTCGTTGGCGACATCCTGCAGGCGGCGGAAGAGAGCGCTGTGGTTCTCCTGGCACAGCCTCTTAGCAGGAGACTGCTGCTCTTCCTCCAGAGCCATGCTGCGCTTCTTAGTGGGCGTCTCTCCAGTACGGAGCATACTGTTAATCTCCCGCAGTCGCTGAGAGAAAATCAGAGCAGGATTAACTTTGAGTAGGTAAAAGTACATGTGAATGTTACAGAAATCACACAGACATAGAGGATGAGAAAGGGGTTTGCATTATTGTGTGTTTTTGTGTGTCAGTGTGCTGCTTTACATTTGAGGGACTTGAGCTGATGTAGTAGAAGATCTTGTCTCTGGGGGTGAGTGGACTGTCATTCTTATGGGGAGAGATGTAGATGGAGTGGTTGTGAGAAAGGAGAACTCTGCGTGGTGACCCAATCCGGAGCAAAGGATATGGACACAGAGGTGGTGTCTCTGCCTACACACATCAAAAAACACATAGAGAATTAGACTACTTTTTGAAGGGATGTTAAAAAGAACTGTCTTGTTCTTAATGATTTTCAAGAGTAATGAAAAATGTCTCATAGAATCATACAAAACAAAAGAAAAGCATCTCCCACCCCTGCTTTAGGCAAGCTGGAGGAGTAGCGCAGGGCAAACTGTTTGATCTGTTTGATATAGACATGGTTGTAGAAACAAATGAGGTCCCCCCGATCCTCCTCCTCCTGCTCTGGCAATGTGCCGGGTGTGCGAGTGGGTGTAGAGGAAGCACTGCTGGGTTGAGGAACAGGCAGTGTGCTACTGGAGCGCATTGACACGGGACTGCTGTTACCACTCGCTGCTGCTGCGGAAGAGAAGCAATGCACTCTTAATCTCACATTTTCTTTCAGGTTGGATGAGCAAGGATGAGCAACTTTGTTTAGGAGAGCAGAATGTATTGATCAGAATAACACATTTAAGTATTTTACTCAAAGTACTCTAATATAATATAATATAATATAACAATTTAAATCAAAGAGATTATATATAGAGGTTACTTTAACTTGAGAGTAACAATATGAAATTACCTTGTGATGATCCTTGTAAATAGTATATTTTTTAATACTCTTTCACACCATTCTTTGTCCTATTTGCTAAATTGTAAATGATAAAACATCTATAAATGGCTTCTACTATCTTAAATTGCGTCACACAATTTGTATCTATTTATTTGCAGTTACACTTGCCATAAGGAGGACCTACAAATATGCTTTTGTGTCTCTAATTACGTAACTATTTGTATATTGATAATAACTGAATGAAGTTGTGTATATATGGATGGTTGTATGGATAAAATGTGTGTGTATGTGTTTGTGTGTGTACCTTGTTCGGGCCCTCCCTCAGACGGAGAGTTCTGTCTGTTGTTTTCACTGATGCCCGAGTGGCGTCTCTTTCTTCCTGATATCAAAACACTCCTGTAAACCTGAAACAACATTATCATCATCATCATTCTCTTTGTCATCATTACCAACATTGGCTTTACAGCATATGGTATGTTGTCCAGCGATGATGTGCTTACACTGCTGCTGGCTTGAGGCTGAGATCTGTAACACTTCATGATATTCTGGAAGGATTTATCCTCTTTAGTCACCTGTTCAACACACAAGTAACAGACTGTGTAGAGCAAAGTAGCAAGGAAACACATTTGCATTATTTTGTTTGATTCCAGTTTGTTTTCTCTCTCGCACCTTAGCCATGACATAGATGGCACACATGAGCAGTTGATCAATGTGGCGATCCATCATGAGCTCAGTGCAGTGCACCAGTGAGTACTCGAAGCAGGTCCAGATCTTCCTGCGCAGATCTGTGCTGATGTCCAGCTTCACACACAGGTCTCGGAGACGCACGCTGGCCAAGTGATATACCTGATACACAGGACAGGAGGAACAGGTCATTATGTACTTTGAGTTACGCATGTAATAGGGACAGTAAAGCACTATTCAAGCAAGACTAGTTTAACTAATCTAACATAATCCACACAAATGACTACAGATAGCCAGGATGTGTTAGTTTACACAACAGGGACAGTGCTCAAACAATGACAACATAGTACACTGGTGTGTGTATTACTACATTCAGTTATGACATTACCATGAGGCTCATGCGAATCTGGGATACACTGAACAAACACTCAGTATTGATACTGGTCCAAAGTGCTGGATTATTATTTGATGTCGGGCACATTTTCCAATCTGACCTTCTGACCCTACAATTTTTTTCGCTCCCTTTTGCCTCGTTATTAGCTTAGTGTAGTTTAACATAGTCTAGCCTAACCTGGGTTTGTTTTCTCTGCCTCTTTTGCCTATTTGTGGTTATGCTTGTTATTTGGATGTTTACCATTTAGTATTAACACTGTGTTCATTAAACCTTGTACTTGCATTTATCCCTGGTCTAGGCTGGATCACTATTGGAACAAGGCTGTTACTGAGGAAACTGAGTGTCACAGGAATGTAGAAGAAAATAAAATCTGGAATCTTTTTTTTTTCTTCAGATTTGTAAAAACTACAAACGTAATTCATACTGGATTAAAATAACTTCTATCATTGGTATTCATTTAAATTTTAGTAGTATGTCCCTACATTAAAACGAAGCTAAAACAGGACTTAATGTTTACTACACAATCAAGCTGACATCAGAAATGTGATTTTTAAAAAAGGAAAACAAGGCTGATGTAAGTGTATATAACTTGCAGTAGTTTAAACCTCAGTTTGTGTTGTGTAGTGAGTAATTAGGTTATATACTATCAACAAATTCTTTATACAACATTGACGTCCTTGCTCACCTTGCGGAAGAACAGAGAGAGGGAGCCTGTTCTCTGCGCTCTGTTTGGTGTTCCCTGCTGAGGGCTCATCTTGGCGTGCTTGCCGGCTATAGGGCTGGTGTGAGCAGTGCCAGCAGGCATGGTGGTCGTCAGCTGTTGGGTGTTCAGTGAGCCAGTCAGAGCCTGGGCGGTGAGAGGCTGTAGTCCCGGTCCACTCTGCCCCGTCACACTCACCTGCACTGGGATAAATGTGATGCCTCCATTCTCATTGGCTATCCCTGCAGACAGGAGGACATTTTGTGTTATCACTCTAAAGAATAATTATGCTTGTAATTGGACACTTTATGTTAATAACAATAGGTAAACAAACCTTACATGAATGCATCATAATGAAAACTATATATAAAATTCTCTTTTTACTTACTACGGTACTTATTACTTAGTACTTAATATACTCTGCCCTATTAAGCTACTAACTACAGGTAGTAGTTAGACGATTAGACAGAGGGTTATTTGTACTCCATTATTTTTACTCTATTAAAATAAACATATTGCAGAAACAACAAATACTCTCAGTACTTAAAACTGGCATATATGAGAGTACCTTATTAGTTCAGTACTTAAATACTATATCTATGAACAATTATGTATCTAAAATCCACCCAAAGCAAATGAATAGCTCACTGAACCTTGCACAGGTATTGTGACAGTCTGTCCGTTGTTAGCAGTAACAGTCGCTGTTGCCATAGTGACCACAGTTTGGCCTGCTGGTATGGTGCTGACCAATGAGGGCTGGCTGACCCGGGCTGATGCAGGAGGGTCAGAGGTCATCTCTGAGTCCACAAAGAGGCGCCTTCGTGCTGTACCTGTGGGCGGGGAACTGTAGCGCTCATGGAGAGTTGTGGAAGAGGAGGACATTCCTGGTGGGAGCAACAGGATTAAAGCATATTGAACAGGAGTAACAAACTCAATGACTGACACAGTTTCAACATTTACTCGGCTAGTACAGACTACACTATTGCACTGAGTGTCTTTAGTGAGTCATTTGTGCTGCAGGCCTTTACCTTTTCCTGTTCCTGAAGTATTAGTGCTGAGCTCATTAGTTTTGGGGCTGTGAAGGTTGCCAACTCCATCCTCCAAGTATTGAGGAGGCATTACCTAACATGCATGTCCACAAACAGAAATGATTTTAATTCACGTTATCAGACGTGAAATGAAGGTAAGACAATATTAATAATTAGCAGTACACTGAAATTTTGGCCATGGACATTTTTGCCTGAAAATGATCAAAAATGGCACTTTTTGACCATTTTTGGAAGAAAACTTTCACTGGGCCTGCAATGGAGTGTAAAATCTAACAATTAACAAACAATTTTATTAGCAATGAAAATTTTAAAGTGATTTAAAATGCTGTTTGTTTCCTTCTTTTTTTATTTTGTTGCATACAGTGTGAAAAATGGGGACAAATGCTGTTTCTGTAATTCACAATGGTAGATTACTAGAACATAGTGCAATACAATTAGATCAATACATTTATTTAATGTTAACTGTTTTTAATTATTGTCAGCACAGTTGTTGGCTGTAAAGCTTTTGGTTTTTCAGCTCAGTTTGTCCCAAATTTCAGTTTTGGGCCAGGAATTTTAATTTCCATGCATCACTACCATTAATTCCTTAAACAAAGCATGGTTAGAAACAGGTGTTCAATCTCACCTCCTGACAGGAAGGCACACGGTTATTGGCCCCTTTAATGCTCTCCCAGAGTGGGGAACTCTCTTTCCAGGCCAGGCTCTCCAGCACCTGCTCCTCCACATGGTTCAGATGCTTCACCACCTCCCTGACGAGACCTTCTTCCGCCCGAACCAGCACCTCGATCACCTGACGAGCGGAAGAGAATGAGAAAGAGTGAGATAAATATATTCACATATATAACTCTGAACTTGTATTAGATATTACTGTATGTTTGTATTGACTCACCTTATAAAAGTGGTAAGGGGGAATGTCAAAGGTCTGCAGAACCTGCTGGAACTCGCCAGGTGGGTGGTAGGAGAAGATGACAATCTCTAGACAACAGGCTATCAGAGAACGGTGGAACATGTCCTGCTCTAGAATACACTGGAGAAGACACTGCCACTCAGTGTGTGCTTCATAGGCGACTCAAGGAAAACCATACAACATTAACAAAATTGTAACTAACAATATGTAACACAAACAAACCATAACCTTTATCACTCTTTTTTTAAATAATATATATATATATTTTTTTAAATAATAAACCAAATAACCAAGAATTGAACACCTGATTAACCATTGTTCATCAGTGAGTAAAATGAAGCCCACAATGACTGATATGAATCAGTACTTTAAGGAACATGTTTGTGGTTGTTAACTGGCAAAATTTCAACAGCAAGATTTAAATATTTCCACCTGCACACAATGTTCAGCAACATGTAGAACCGTGTTATAATTAATGTGGATTTTCATGTGGATTGAATAAACATTCATCAATTCAGTTGAATTTTTGTTAGCATTTAAACAAATGTCAATTAACGTGTTAACTGACTGTGTTACTTTGTTAACATTGCTTATAGTTTATTAATGCTGAAGCACATCATGTGTTTATGTTAACTAATTCAGCAAATATTGTTACTTACGGGAATGTTCATGTAAAGCATTACCAACAAAATAAATATACAGTATATGAATGAGTGAAATCTCACAGAGAGGTCACTGTCACCAAGTCTCCTCTTCTCCTGGTCAATGATGCCCTCCAGTGTCTTATAATACAGCGCCTCAGCTAGGCAAAAGTATTTCACAGCAATATCTGCAAATTTATGAATATATATATAGAATTAATATTTAGGTGTGTTAATGTTATGGATAAATGCACCAAACCTAACATAAAATGGTGTGGAATGGTTGTAACATGGTGGAGTTTCAAACCTCTTGCCAGGCCTCTGTTTTCCTCTCCCTTGGCTTCATAGCTCTGGAGGAACACCTCAGACATCTCCCTCAGTCTCGACGCTATAGCTTCACTGGGGTTCCTTGCACAGGCCCTAGGTTTTACAAATAAAAAATGTACTCTAAATTCCAGTACTTTGACAAGACATGTGCCTCATACAAGAATTTTCATTAAATTCCAAGTTTGAAACTGTTAAAACAACTAATCCAGTTTTTTTTTTTTTTTTTTTTGGTATGACAATAACAGGACTCTTTTAATGCTATCAAGGCTGTACTCTTGTTTGTAAAAATAAATATTTGGCAGACCAATACTGCAGTTCCTGTTTGCTACTCTAACTCCCATGTTCACTCCTGTTCACTAATTAGCAATAGAGCATGTTCATCTCACAGGACACAAACAGAATATAAGAGTTAATGATGTACAATAGAGAGGGTAAATGTGTGTGTGTTGTGTTTAATACTTCAGCATGTCTCTCAGTCTCAGGCTCGGCCTGTGTTTGAGTCCTGCCAGGAGACTGTGTAGACGTGTGATGCCTTCCATTGCTGTGGACACTGGAGTGCCAAAAGCAGTCTCCTGTAAGTACGTCCTCCCCGTCAGTGGAGTGGACACTTTCAGAGCTGATGCCTGTGAGGGAGTCATTTTAAAAGAACTCAAGTAGATGTATCATTTATCTTAAAGAGAACACATACAATATGGTTCAAACATATGAATCTGCCAATAGATCAGCATTTATTTCGTCAGTTCATGCCTGTTCATGCTTATATTTCCTTTTATTTCCATAAATAATATTTCCTATATTATTTCAAACAGTTTTATTTATTTTTTTATTTATTATCTCTCAGTGACTAACATGACTCAAATTTTGACTCAAATATGCATCCCTAACATGTTGAGTACATAATAACAAAGTTAGTGTTATTTATTATATTTCAGTGGTCAATGATGTAATGTATATAAAGAAACTGATCATATTTTTGTTTGTCACATTTTTCAAATAAAATCAGCTCTTGTTGATGGACTTTATAAGGCTACTGCAATTACAGTGTCAAAAGCAGCAGTTAAAATTTCCTCTTATATAAAACAGTGAAAGGTTAAATGACAGTTAAGGACAGTTACTCTAAATGATCTTGAAAGAGGTTTTCATGCTATTTTTAAAAAGAGTAGTGTGTGTACATAGGGATGTGTGAGTATTTGTGTAATTTAAGTGCAGTTGTCTCACAGTGAGAGATTTGTGCAGAATGCTGGAAGGCCGGTCCTGGTTCTCTGTCCCCTCACACAGATATGGTCCTGGTGTACCAATGTCCTCTCTCGCTCCGTCACCCAGAAATATCCTCTCATCTAGAGCACCTGATGACAGAACATGCTCCTCATATGCCCGGTTCAGAGATGCACTGAGACACACAAACACAGACACACCCAGTTAATACAAATGACTGTGTCATGTTCATACAGTAGGGACGTAAGCAAATATGAATACTTTATTAGATAAGAAAGAAAGAAAGAACCCTTACAGTTTAGGCCAAACACACTTAAGTTTAAGTGTGAATACAGATACATACACAAATATTTGGAGCTCCAAACAGATTTAGATACAGATACAGATAGTGGCATTGTGTTACATTCCTTGCATACAGCATATACTGCAGCAGTTATGTCTGATTATTATTTAGCTTTATTAGCTTTAATCCTGTAACTTCAAACACTTACAGACTATCTCCAAAATTAACAGGATCCAGGAATCCAGTCAGTGTCTCTTCTTTTCCCTTCAAAATCTGTAAGTATGTGAGAAATATAAATAAGAAAAATAAGCATTAGCTGTGAAAGGTTACAGAAACTTCATGGTATGACTGTACAAACCAGTATCACAGTTTTCAGTACAGTATCTGTCACAGTGTACACTGGGCTTTATAACCCATTCATAAGCACTGCATGCATCTTGTAAAATGCAATACTGGATTTATGTTCCTATATAAAGTAGATGAATACACTTCTCTAAAGTTAAGATGACAAGTGGGGACTTAAAACAAGAATTCTCAGTGCTTTAAGAACGTATTATTAGTAAACACAAACAAGATAAGAATTAAAAATGACAGAAACAACAGCCTTGATTTAACTATAAATGATGACTGACTGAAAGTCCTGCATACAAGAAGTCTTCAGATGTTATAAAATACTGTTAGTCAGTTAGTTTGAAGAGTAGATACCCCGTTTTTAAAATTTTTTTGAAGCATACGTCAAGGTGATAATGTTTTGTGCTGGTATTATCTATTAAGTATAGCATAGTGTTAAATACATACAGTAACAATTTCAGATTTTCAGTTTATACTATAATTTTTCAGTGCATACTATAATAGGTTATCATCATATTCTTAATGCATATCAGATCAGGATGTGATCTTGATTTCTCACCTTGCGTTCAAATAGCTTCTTGATGAAGGGCTTCCAGAAGTGTTCCTTCACCCCTTTAGCATCGAGTACCACACCATGATGCAGTTCACACAGCTGCTCTATGAAGCAGAGTGGACCGGAGCCTGGTTTATAGTCCTTACTGTTAAATTCTTCTGAAAGTCCTGCACACACACACACACACACACACACACACACACAGATAGAGAGGGACGCAGTTGTGAGGTACAAAGCTGATATGGCAGATGTAATTTCATGCTGTGTCTCTCTCTGATAAAGTGTGTGGTGTGTGCAGGCATGCACCTGTACCTTTGAAGGTGGGGTTGAGCAGATCTTTGCGGCTGGAGCACAACAGAGAGTTGGAGTAAACCAGGTCAAGTGCACACAGCAACAGGTGATAGGAGTTCACAAGGTCATCACTGATCATTGGGAAGTTTCCTACAGGGAGCAACAGGACAGAAACAGGAGTCTAACTAACTAACTATGTCTGTGAAATTACTTAAGACAAAATGATTATGATATAGAAGGTTTAGAAGAATACGAGTAGTCTGCAAGCATAACATTTGACCTGGGTGAGGTTAGGAATAGCACAATGCAACCAAACACTATCCAGCTCTGCTGTACTTATCCACAAATCAAACACTGACAACCTGAGCTGAAACACACTTTAAAACGGCAATATCACACACAGACACACTGTATATCATCCAGACAGGAGCCTTGCATAACAGGAAAAGTCTGCAGGAGAGAGGCTGCTTTGCTCGGCGGTGGTGTGTAGATTTATTTCTTCCTGTTTAATTGATTTCCAGAGGAACCGGCACACACAAGAGCCCAGACAACAATCCCCATGGTCTTGGCAATAAATAATGATGAATATTTAGACGATGACACCACCAACCCACCCTCCCTCAGCTGGACACACTCCACAGACTCTATCACCAGTTATGAAGTAGAGAAATTATAATATCAATACAGAAACATGCTTTAAACACTTCAACATAAAACTATTTAAGAAAACCTGTTCCCCTTATCAGCTACTAAATTCAAACAGGCCTTGTGTTATAAATAAACTCGACATTACAGTACCAAAGTAACATTAATATTACTAGTAATATTACTGATGTCAGATGAAACCTCTAGAAAATGCAAAAGTTTTTATTAACGCGTCATTAACATACAAGTTCAAACACACATCACGTTCTGCAACATGTACTTACAAGATCCTCAGTGCAGTCTTCAAATAAAGCAAAAAGCTGCACTGTAAAGCTTCAACAAGAATGATTTCTACAAATGACAACAGCAGAATGAGGGAGATTTAAACTAAAGACGGATAGAGGAAAATAGGGGGGAAATAGAGACCATCCCACTGGTCCTGTAGAGACCATTGGCTACTTAAAATGCAGACAAGTCCTGACTTGTCATCCGCACTGGTTGCTATGATAAGCAGTGCATGCTGCACATGCCCGAAAATGATTGTCTCAGTCAGTACGCTTACTTTCTTCCCCCTGCTGTTCTCTCTGCAGCTGTCAAAATCTATTGTTCTCTAATGTCATGCTCCATGCTATTTTTTATGCTTAAAATATCGTATGGTTTTATAACTCAACACAGCAATGCATTTAGATAACTTAGAACAATTTTAATTTCTTAAACCCTAGAGGACCAGACTGTATGTCCACACTTACATTCCTCATCTTATAACTACATATATTTTCTATTAATTTCACTGTAGATACTATATCATTCCTAGTAGTTACTTGATAAGATGACCTGAGTAATAAGGCAAGAGTTTAAAGGTTTAAGGGATTAAACTATCAATGCATTCACTACTGAGTGTATGCTAGCAGATCAGTTCATAGAAGCCTTATATAGCCACACTGTAATGATTCAAAATAATCATTACAGATACACAACAAAAAATATCTCTCAAGCACTTACACAATTCTCCTGAGCTCATTTTACCCAGTGGTTGTGCAAACACATGGTAAAGTGGTCTGTTTCAAAGGAGGTCGCACAAAATTAATGCAGTGGGTCAGCCTGTGTGTGTTCGTGCATGTGTGTGTATGTGTGTGTGTGCGCGAGTCCCCTGTGGCTTCTAGCTGATGCAGACAAGCCAGCACAGGCCCTAATAATGATTGGTGATCACATGACCAAGTCTTTTGCACGTTAGCCAATAGGAATATGCGCTACCTACTCCATGGCTAATGACCCTTCGCTCTTTGAGAGACTTTACCTAGGAACATATTCAATAAACTCTCTTGCCCTGTGCCCTCAGCTCACACCATTTTCCTCTTTCTTCTCCTTCATCACAACTGTGACTTTCTCTCTTCCCGCCTCAGATAAATGCATTCTTGTACTTTTAATCAAGCTTTGCATTCTGCCTATTTTCTCTGGCTTCATTTGGGCTTCATGTGCCATCCTACATACACAAACCTCCACACGCTAACCAAGTCAGAATGCTAAAAGTGAAGGCTCCTCTGAAATGAAACCTATTTCAGTTTTATGACTCTCACCATAACAGTACAGTAGAAACATGCAGTATTTTTAATGCAATATTACCAAAGTATTTTAGAGGGTTTTTTTTTTTTTTTAAAAAGTGCTTTCATACTAGATCATAATAATTGGGACAGCTCTGGGCTCATTTGGGGAGGGGCTCATAACCACTGGTTTGCTTTCACATTGAAGAATTCATTCAGAACCTTGGACTGATTGCACAATTCTGTGCAATTATCAATTTTGTACATGCAGGTTTCCAAAATGGTAAACACTAGGTTCATCCTTTAATTTAAATTTTTTTAATTAATTTCCTTGGGTACTGACACTCAAGCAACAAAAAGAGCACTTTTGGATGCATGGCAGGTAATCATGCAGGAATACTGCAAATGAGGAGCTGTTCTTGTATAGGAAGATTTTTAGCCATTCAGGCTGACATTTTCTACAATGCTCTTAGTGTAAACACTCGCACCACAAAAGAGAAAACCGAACCTCTCAGGGCAAACAAGATCCTAGCTGAAGAACCAAAATTCCAGGGAATGGAGCTGGCCCTGATCCAACTCCTCCTATAATCCTAACACTAACCACTTACTACTAACCCTAACACATGGGAAGCTATACACACTTATCCAGCCTAAAACACACAGAGTTGTGTCTATGCTCTGCCCAGATAGCAGGAGCTGGATCAGGTCCGATCCTCTCCCTGGACTTTAGGTTCTGCAGCCAGAATTACTTGGGCCAAATGCAAAAAAGAAAGTGTGAAAACGACCTAAAATGCCTGTATGAGCGGAGTCATGTTTCTTACCTTTTGCATGCACAAACAGGACCCAGCAGAATTGGAAGAGCTCAGCCACGGTGCAGGGATGTCGTCTGAGGACACAGGAAACAACAATTAGCTCACTGTTAAACATGATAGCCCCATTAAGCTATGTGAACTTATTTCTTCTCTTTAACTCCAATTGTCAAGAGAAGTTTTGGATATTGAAGTCAAGTTAAAAAGTTTTCAAAAATTAAACAAAGTAATCCATTGTCTTGACTTTGAGTCACTGTCTTGACCTGTCTTTTTTGGTGATTTCTAAGATTAAGGCAGCAGGTGACTTCTTTCATACCTAAGTTTAACCGAGTTGAAATGTCTTACAGTGCTTAAGCTTCTTATAAGACAACAAGTGTAAGGTTGTAGAAGGTTTACAGCTTGGCACACAGACAAGACAGGACCAAATGTTGTAATGTTGTAAACTTCATTTACAACACATGGTGTCAGATCCTTAGGTAATTTTATATTTTATATCAGAAAGAGTTTATTTTCGTGATAATATAACAGAAGTAGACCTCTGTAAACCTTGCATCTCACCTTCACATGAAAAAAAAAAACACAGTAAAAGTAATTATTAGCTACTACACAAGCGACCTTTGACATTTCCAGGGTAATGTCAATAAAAGTTACGCATTAGGTCCTCATACACAATGTATACAATAGCTGAGTACAGTAAAAACAATGTTTTCACTAATGACTTACTTTTGTTTCCTGCTTCTGTGTGTTCTAGGTGGTTCTTCAGATGGGGGTTTAAATATGTCCCTGAATATGGGGACGTATTTCTTAAAAATGACAGATGTCACAGTGAAGTTCCTCTCCAGCTTTTCTGTGCTTTGCCGGAATTCCTTTGGCAGGTTGGCCATATCCTGCCATTTCTTCATTTTACTGAAAAACTCTATCAGACTGGGAGGAGATCACAGGATATCCATTCAAACGTGCATTCCCTAATATACAAATTGAAATAATACTGAAAATACCATCATTTCAAACTTTTCCCATTACTTCATCATGTTTTTTCTTCTAAAGATTAAAGCTAGTTGCATTACCATACAATTGCATTTTTGAAGTGTCAAACACAGACTATTTAGTATCATACAAATGATGAAAGTAACAAATGATAGGCAATTCAGAAATTTTTACAGTGCACAAACCTGTTTTTTGCTGCTAAAATAATTTGAGATGTTGAGCCTTCACAAAGGCTATAGTTTTAATTTCTTCTAAAATCAATTTTAAAAATGGAAAAAAGTGTTTACAGAGTGCATGTCTGGTATGCTGTTGACATTTATGTAACCTATACACTACCTGTATAATATTAGGGATTATAATATTGATGATTTCAGTTGAATAAACATTATATTTGATCACATTCAAAATGTGTTATTATTCTGACCCTGAGAGACTACAAAAACAATACATTATCAGTATAATTGTTATACTGTATATTTTGTTATAATTTAGAAAACATGAAAGAATCTGCTGTTATAGGAAAGTTGATTATTTTCCAATAATAGAATGTCCTGAAATGTATTATTTCTCTTATAAGACAGCAATTTGTCAACATTTACAATTTTTATTAATTAAAGAATGACATGTTATACTTGCCAAACCACATCCCTCACCAAGATAAAGCAATTACTGAAAGTGAATGAAAGTGAGAAGTGTGTGTGTGTCCCACAATTGAAAACATTAAAACTTCTGTGTGAGCTTGATGCTGCAAATAAATCCCTTCTCAGAATCTCTGATCCGATATCATGCTTAAATGCATAGCACTGCTGCATGAAGTATAGCTATAGAAAACTAGATATAGTGATTTTCTCTGATCCCTGGCCCGCTTGACCAGTAAAACACAGGCTGCCCTGTCAAATATAAATTGCTTACACACCTCTGTTCTGAAGAGCGGAGAATTCGTGTGAGGGACACATAGTTGCCTTCAGCTGTGCCTTTACCAACAGTTGGCACAGACGTCCTGCAGGCCACGTACAGGGCACATGCCAACCAGTGCAGGTCACTACCCTGAGACAGACCGACAGAAAGAGAGAGAGAGAGAGAGAGAGAGAGAGAGAGAAAGAAGATGGAAAATTAAAATAATAATAATAATAATAATAGATAGAGACATAAAAACATAAGACTATAAAGGAGCTTTAGTCTCCTGTTATAAAATGCAGTGAGAGAATAAGTGAAGAATAAATACATTACCAATAATATAAATAGCCTACAACAACAACAACAACAACAACAATAATAATAATAATAATAATAATAATAATAATAATAATAATACAGATTATTAATCAGTAACTACTATTAATTATTAGATAGCTACAGTGAAACTAACAATAAAAGGTAAATAAGAGTGTGTAGGTAGGACCCACAGATGGGTCCTGGAAATTTAGGGGTTAATTAATCATTTAAACAGTAATTAATCATGTATCTTAATACCTTGTGCATAATTTATATAAAATTTTAGCTCAAATGTAGATAAAAATGTTGCTGAAATACATTTAAAATAATACTATAATTAACTAATAAAATAATTTAGGACAAATAGATCAAATAAATGTAATAAATGTAATGTTGGCTCAAAATAAGATGCCTAAAATAAACTACTGTAAGGTCATTCATTTGAATTGTGCTTCCAAAGTTCAGTGGATTTGTAGAATTTGACTGTTTTCAGTTTCAGTAGTAATTCATGTGAAAGGCAGATGAGCTCTGAGCTCAGTGTGCTGTGAGAGATAAGGCCTGTGGGAACTGTGAGATCTAAATCCAGTCCCTTGCGCCAAATCAACTAATAAACACACACACACACACACACACACACCCATACAAACACGGCGCTTTGTTTGGTTATGAACCCTGTAGATGCACTGAAATGTACACAGAGACACATGAGCTCCAGGGTGCATGCCCATACCGGCGAGAGGTGCGCAGCGGGCCCGAGGAAGCAGCACACAGCTCTCTATCTTACCTCTAAAGTGTAATTTTTGCTGATATTTTCATAACTCCTCCATGCCCCATTACTCGCCTCCTCGTCCATATTCAGAGCTCGACACAGATCTTCAAACGACAGCCTTGTTTTCTGCACAGCCTCTTCCTCCTCGTTCATTTTTACGCATAAGATCAAACCATACAGTTATATACACTGCTCTTAAGGTTTTTGATTATCCAAAACGAGCGATCGGCTGGAAAATATAACACGTAGCTGTAAACCAGGTCATTTACAGAGCTGAAACGTGAATTAAAGCCGAATCGAAGTGTTTCAGTGCTGTGCCGCAGACTGTAGCTACACTTCTGCACACTGTAGCCATTTAAATGCCCTTTGACTGACAGCTACGGCTTTGCGTAAGAGACGTACGCCACTAGCGTACTATATGATCTGGCAGGCTGCGGTGTTGACGTAAATCGTATCGTGAGACAGAATACGTAGAAAGCTCTTCTTCTAAGCCACGGAAATGCTAACCCCGCCCACTTTTCACTTCCCGAATGTCATTCTTGTCTCGACAGTCCGCCGTTTTCCAGTTTCACTAAAAACAAAAAAAATAAAATTAAATAAATAAATAATGTGTTTGGCAGTTTCACACTACTTTGTACATTCGGCCAAATGTACAATAAATAAAATCTAAATTAGTTATTAGGTTACTTTTGCAAAATAGTACTTTTCCCCAAAGCGTCACACAATGTCAATATTTTTGCAAGGTCTTATGCTTCCTTCAAGAGCTCTCAGAATTACAATTAATACATGTTCCTGACATTAGAATCGCACACATACATCTCATGCTCCAGCTTTAGAAATAATTTCGATGCCCAAGTTTCAGACTTGTTACTATGATACATAACAGAAAGGTTTGAAAAGTCAAATGGGTAATTTTTCATTCCTCTTATTAATTACACGGATTAAGCCACTGACACTGGTTTACATCTTTATCCATTGTATTTGCATTATGTACATTGTTACAATAGGATACAATCTTTTACAATGTTAAAGATATTTTAAAAATAAATCAGAGCTAACTAGGTGACATTAGGAGTGCATGCAAAACTTGGTAATAACGAGTTCGCGAGTTGGAAACAATCGGAGGAGCACTTGAATGTAGCATTAACGTTGCTGAAAACAAATGATATAGAGGATTTTCCCAGTAATAGGACTTTTACTGGCTTTTAACATCATTGTGATCATAAATACTCATATATAATTAATTTATATTATATATAAATCATATTTATTGTATTGATTTATATTTATTTTTATAATTGGGTTGAAATTTAGAGTAAACTCAGTACATTGTGCAACAGTGCTAACGGACTTCTTTTCCCATCAGGCTGTTCGGGAAGAGGGTGTGGAGGAGGGGAAAGGATGGTTGTTTGCTAGCAACGGTCGCTGTGGATTCCCGCTGCCATGTCTGTGAATTACTAAAATTATTGTACAGGTGTGGTATTAGCTTTTTATTGAGTTTAACCAGTGTGGAATAGTGTCCGTATATCGTTTCTTTGCCTGAAGGCTGTATGTAATTAAAAATGTCTGTATTATTGTCAGAAGGGCGGAATTTTGTGCTACTAGCATATAAATGATAAACAGTGAGTTGTTCACATGGTTACATGCTTAATGTGCATGAACAAGAAGCCTGGCTTTCTGCATTGAAGTTATTTTTAATAGTTATGCAGGTAAACAGGGCTTTCAGAATTCTTTAAAAGTAAGTTCATTTCAGTTTAAGCCAGCTAGTTAGTTTGTGCTGAGGTTTCCTTACAGTGTACTGTATTAGCTAGCTAAATAAGGTAGCTATGTTACTGAAAGGCAGTCAGGATATTGGTATTTTAACTGACAGTAAACATTTGTGCTTTCAGATTTCAAAATGTCTGGCCTGACTCTAGCTGACGAAACTGCTGGAGATATTCCTGTCCGAGACATCACTCTAAACCTCAGTGGAGCAGGCATACCAGTTTTAGAGAAAGGTACAGATCTAATAAAGGGTTTGCACACTGTGTATCAGAGTCACAGAGTATAACTCCAGATGGGTCTCATCATGTGAGTGGGAGAAGGTGAAAGCCTTGCCAGAAAAAAAACCCCCAAAAAACCCTCAAATCACACCCATGAGTGGGTTATTATATTTATTTATTTATTTTTAAACTGTGCTGAGTATTAAGAATTGTAAAGCAATTGTGTGGCATTTATTTTGCATCATGGAACAAATCAGATGTTCTGTAAGTTTAACTTTTCCCTGTACATAATCAGTGGTGCTTTTTTTTTTTAAATGTAAAGTGTTCTCTTTCCACCCTTTATCTGAAACTCTGGACACTCCACTCAATCTATTTAGGGTTATTTGCAAGTACTACATATGTATGAAATTCTGTCCGTAGAGTCGCTGCTTTCCCAAAATGCCCGAGCCAGGCAAGCTGTGGCGAAGATCAGCCGAGAAGATCTGGAGGACCGATATCTGCGCATGCAGGAGGAAAACCTCCTACTTAAACAGCACTCACACAAACAAGAGGACAAGATCAAGAGGTACAAACTTGTTTATTGAGTCTGTTACTTAATCAATCAGGAACTTACTGATTTGCGTAACTTATTTGATCTCCCCTTGACTCAGCTACATTTGTGTATGTGTGTTGTATGTGGGTGTGTGTTGTGGGTCCAGGATGGCTACCAAACTGATCCGCTTGGTGAAAGACCGTAAGCGTGTGGAGCAGGCATCTTCAGCAGGCCATGTAATAGCAGGTCGGAATGTTGAGATGGAGGAGATGATTGAGGAGCTGCAAGAGAAGATTCATGACCTGGAGAAGCAAAATGATGGACTCAAGCAGCGTCTGCTCACAGCAAAACAGCAGATTCAGACCCAGAGTCGTAGACCAACCCCCTACAGTCACGTTCAATCCCGCATTAACTCCGGACTGCGGAGGCTTCGGGAGGACACACCTGTACCACCTCAGCAGCCAATCACACCAAGAGGAGGTATTATACACTGCCACTGACTGTGATCTGCTTTATGTGACATTTATAGAGAAGCGATTGAAATGAATAATGTTTTATCAGCAGGAACTAGACATGTGGAAGGGGAAATGAGCAGCAGACCCCCACAGGGGCTTTTACCTCGATATGGACACAGTCTTCTGGATGAGGCTCGCTCAGAGATCCGTAATCTGTAAGTTCTTCTCATCATCTCAACATCAGAAGGTCACTTCCTTTTCTAAATAGAGGTCGTTATTCAGAGTTGAGTTATGCACGTGTAGTGAGGAATTAATACTGAAAAGGTTGTGCACATCGATATCCAGACCTCAGGTATAACTGCAGACTTGTGTGCTATTCACACAAGTGTCTGTATGTCTGAATTGCTTAAGAACATTCAGACAGTTGAATGGAATCCTTGGAGAAGATAGCAGGAGACATTGTTTATCTCAAAAAATTTATGGATAAACTTATAAAGGAACTTGTGAAGGTGAGCTGTAAACATAGCAGGTGAATGCTTGGTCTGATTTTCCTCTAAACCAGGCTCACGTTTTCTCTAGTCATCACATCAAGGCATTTTTTTCCCCCCAATTTGACGCCTCAAAATAGCAGATTAAAAGCATGGTAAAATATCCTAAATTTCTTGTACAAAAAAATAAATAATATGCTGG
Source organism: Pangasianodon hypophthalmus (assembly GCF_027358585.1). Classification (NCBI taxonomy): domain Eukaryota; kingdom Metazoa; phylum Chordata; class Actinopteri; order Siluriformes; family Pangasiidae; genus Pangasianodon; species Pangasianodon hypophthalmus. The sequence continues at coordinate 16,248,082 of NC_069718.1, read as the reverse complement.
ATCAGGTGCTATTTTTTTTAATCACTAGTATGGAAGTTTATTACTAGCCTCTTGTTTGTAAAGGGAGAATGTGCTAGAAATGCAGAGGGCTCAGATGGAAGAGATGGAGAGATCAGCGGAGATTTTGAGAGAGCAGCTGCAGATTAAGGAGAGAGAGTATGAGGAGTCTCTCCTACAGCTAAGAGAGCAGCAGACTACTGGCCAGAGGTACCTTCATATATTTTAATACACATAGTTGGCAAAGTAAAATGATTTTGTGTACACACTAAGAGAGAACTGTTAAAAAGGCATACTGAATCTATTCTCAGGTCGAACATTAAGGACAATGTGGAGATGATAAAGCTGCAGAAACAACTGGCTGATAAAGGAAATTCTTTCAGTGTGCTGGAGGGAAGATTCCTTCAACTACAAGAGGTAAGAGTGGAACATTAGGACTTTAGTGATGGGTACAATTAAATGGAGTTAGTCTTGTCATTATTATTCAATTAAGATTTTACAATACGCGAAGAAATTGAGTTTTTAATGAAGTGAAGTGACTTGTGGCCAAGTGTGGTGACCCATACTCGGAATTTATGCTCTGCATTTAACCCATCCAAGTGCACACACACAGTAGTGAACACACACACTGTGAACACACACCCGGAGCAGTGGGCAGCCTTTTTTGCTGCGGCACCCAGGGAGCAGTTGGGGGTTCGGTGCCTTGCTCAAGGGTCTCACCTCGGTCGTGGTATTGAGGCTGGGATAGAGCGCTGGTCATTCACTCCCCCCACCTACAATCCCTGCCGGACCTGAGACTCGAACCCACAACCTTCAGGTTCACCTTCGGGTTACAAGTCCAAGCCTCTAACCATTAGGCCTCGACTGCCCCATTAGGCCACGACTGCCCCTTAAGGGCATTAAGGAAAAATCAAATGTACACAATTTCCTGCATGTTCCAAATGCAGTCGATCCGCTGAGACATGTTTGGTGTTCAAGTTTAGTTGTTCACTGAAGCTACACGTGTAATGTAACCAGGTAGTATCTCATGTATTTACTTTAAACAACCAAAACAACAGAATCTTGGTTTCTTAAATAAACCAGAGATAAGTGGGATTATATTATTGTCATCCACATGACCTCCAGATTTCTGGTACAATGCTACTTTTGATCTTTGAGAGGCAGGTCCGGGGGTTGCTGTGTTCGGCCTAACCCGTAAGTGTGAAGTCGTAACTCAGAATTACGTCATTTTCGAGCTACAAAGTGGGAAAAATCTTGGATGCCTCCATGTTTGTCTTTTGTTAGCAAAACTCTAGCAAGCTAACTGTGATGAGTGATGTCTATTTACCTGTTTAAAACAGTGAACTGTATAGTCAGTGTTCTAGATTTAGCAAGCTAATATGTTTGTATGTTGATTAATCTATAGAAATACCAGAATATACAGTATAACTCATTTAAAAATGAAGAAGTACTTCTTTGTTTACTGTTGATGCTGTGAGCAAACATGCTGATTTGACTTCACATGTTGAATTCGGAGTTGAAGATGCCTTCCCAGCTTTCTGAGTAGGAAATCCAAGCTGAGGGGAGGTTTTCTTTATGTTTTCCTAGTTGGAGGTTGGAAATTTTGAGTTGCAAGTTTAGTTGATTTACAACTTTAAGTACATGTTAAAGTTTATATTCATTTTTGTACATTAGAATCATTAAAGAATCAGCAAGTCTATGTGATGGTACTTAAAAAGTGCATGCTGTTTGAGGCAGATATCTGACACCAAACATGTTTTGGCTGATCATTGAAAAATTATGTAATTTATTTTACTTACCTATCCCTTTAACCTGTGCTCTGCTTCTAAGACATGACTCCAAATTAAAATAAATATTTAACACCTATGGAGAAATATCCTAACTAGGCTAATTGTAGGCCGTAGGGACCCAAATACCAAATGTGGTACAGAGGCTGATTTGTGGCACTGGACGAAGTTGAACGGACACCATTTTCACAGAGGCTTTCTATCCACCATCTTTGCTAGTAATAAGCGGTACATGAGTGAACTTAAACAAAAAGGTCTAAGGAGTGGCACTATTTCACTAAAGATTATTTTGGAAACAAAGTTTTATGCTGGCATGGTGGAAGTCTGGCTTTCTAAGTTAACCATTTCAAATTTAAGGACAGTTAAATGTCGGCTGGTGGCACGGTGGTGCACAGTAGTGTTGCCGTTTTACAGCACCAGGGTCCCAGGTTTGATCCTGCGCTCAGTTTACTGTCTGAGTTTTGTACGTTCGCCTTGTGTCCATGTGGGTTTTCTCCCACCTCTCAAATGCATGGCAATAGGTGAATTTTCTATGCTAAGTTGCCCCTAGGTGTAAATGAGTGTGTGCATGGTGTCCTGGTGTGGACTTGAGTCCCATCCATGGTGTATTCTCCACTCCAGATTCACTGTGACCTTGACCAGGATAAAGTGTTTACTGATGATGAATGAATGTACTTTGTGACCTTATCTCACCAGATGATATTAATGCATGGTATACACAAGAGCAGATGTTCTATTTTAAATTTAACATACTTTCTTTTAGCTCACAAAAAAATTATTTTATCAAGATGCTGCTTGAAAGAAATTAATTTACTTATATGCCTATTAACTCATGAATGTATGCAGAGCCAGAAGACTCTAAAGGCTAGCCATGACACAGCCATGGCTAAAGTGGATGAGCTGATGGGGCAGCTGAAAGAAGAGAGGCTGAAAAGTCTGGGTCTGGAAAAGCAGTTACAAACTAAAGCACTGCAGGAGAGGAGGACTTCTGAGGTACTGCTTAAAGCACAATCATGTGTTGGTGGACTGAGGTCATGGAAGGCTGCCAACAGTTCAACTTCATAACATATATTTTGAGTCTGTCATTAGTTGACTTAGTTTCTTTTTTTCAGTTGCTTGAGCTAATTCGGGATTTGGAGAAGGAGAGAGACTTGCTCAAAGAGAACTGTGACAAGTTAGTGAACAGGTGAGTAAATAATTTGCAACAGAATATCAGAACTGAACAAAAATATGAAGGACCTGGTGGAAAAGTTTGTTTTTATTGTTTCAGCGCCTTTGACGTTAGTCAGGAACAGAAGTGGAAGACAAGAGAGCAGCAGCTCAAACTGCAGATTGCTCAGTTGGAGATGGCATTGAAATCTGACCTCACTGATAAAAACCAAATCCTGGACAAGATTAAAGCAGAGAGAGGTATACCAAACTGTTTTTTTTTTTTCCTTTTTTTTGTAAGTTTCTCTCTGAAGGCATAATAAAAAAATGAAACACATTTCCAAAAAAAAATACATGCCTTTTTTTAAAGATATAAACGAGAAGCTGATAAAAGAGAATAAAGAACTTCAACGCAGCTATCTGGAACAGAAACAACAGTTAGATGAAATAAAAGACCGCATGAAGTTCTTTACAAAGGTATGTTTGAAATATAGAAACAGCGTGTATCTGAGCATGCAGTGGTGGTCTGTCTAATTATATTTTGCATTTTGATTTTGAAGGAGAGTGAAATAGATGCTGCTGAACTCAGTGAAGCACTGATGCTCATAAAGGTAAGTAGTGTAATACACTAAATGATCAAAAGTTTGTGGACACATTACCATCATAGTCATATGTGCTTCCTTGAACATCCCATCCCATTCCATTTTTAGTTCCCATTTATAATAACCTCCACTCTTCTGGGAAGGCTTTCCACTAGATGTTGGCACGTGGCTGTCAGGATTTGTTTCCATTCAGCAACTATAGCATTAGTGAGGTCGGGAGCGGATGTTGGGCGAGGAGGCCTGGTGCGCAGTCAGCATTCTAGTTCATCCCAAAGGTGTTCAGTGGGGTTGAGGTCAGGGCTCTGTGCAGGTCACTTGAGTTTTTCCACACCACACCGCTATGCGCATAGGGGCATTGTCATGCTGGAACACGTTTAGGCCCCTTAGTTTCAGTGAAAGGAAATTGTAATGCTACAGCATCCAAAGACATTCTATACAGTTGTGTGCTTCCAGTTTTGTGGGAACAGTTTGGGGAAGAACTACATATGGGTGTGATGGTCACATGTCCACAAACGTTTGGCTTTACAGTGTATGTTTAAAACCAGTCCATAATAATGGTATAAGGAGGAGAGGGATTTGAGTCAAGTAGTAGGTCTGATAAAGGTGACAGTATGCAAATGAGGGACAAAATGTAAATGATTTGAATTTGATAGCTTACAGTGATAGCTGATGTGGAAGTTACCAGAATATTTGCTGTTAGCTAGCCATGGCTGAATAACAAAACAACAGTGTATGACTGCATACAAACTAGATATTTTAATTTGAGCTGTGAGGCTGGAAGGGGTAAATGAGTGAAATATTAACATTAACCAATTACAGATGAACTAATTAGCTTATTTAATAATATTTAAGAGGTGTGCATGTTCCGCTTGTGTTTCTGCGGGTTTCATTTGGGTTCTTCAGTTTTTCCCACCTCCCAAAAGCATGCTGATAGGTGGATTGGGCACTCTGAATTACCCCTAGATATGAATGAGTGTGTGGATGTGTGTGTGAATGGTGCCATGGGGTGAACTGGTGTCTCATCCACGGTGTATTCCCACCTCACACCCAGTGTTCCCTGAATAGCCTCTGGATCCACCATGACTCTGACCAGGATAAAGCGGTTGCTGAAGATGAAAGACTGAAAAATTGATAATATATATACGTTTGTGAAATGGATTGACAAATGTTCACTTAAAAAATGTCAGACTAACAGCTAGCATTAGGAAAGTGACTACTTTTACTTTCCTAGATTAGCTATTTCTGTTTAAATACTGAACATATTTTTGTGTATTTGGTATACTGTATCTGTACTGTATCTAACAGTAGGAGATGCATCGAGTATGTTTACAAGAATCATAATTTGTATGAAGCTGCATTCAGGAAGAAGTGAGGTAATTAGCCTCACCTAGCAAAATAATGAAGTGAATAACTGTAAAGTGAATGTAAATGTCTCCTGTTGCTTGGCAGCACAGCAGTGAAGCGAGTCAGAACACCTTTACTTACTTTATACTGTATATGAACGTTTTATGGGTTTTCATGAAGAGCTATAAAGAGTTAAAGAGTACATATAAGGAGTTTGTTAACAAATATGTTAAAGCATTAATAAAATATTGCAACATTACAACATTTTCAGCTTAAATAAAAATTATCTTGCAGGTGCGTAAAACACAGAAGAATGGAGAGTTGGGTTTCCTGGAAAAAGTAGAAGAGGAGGTTCAAATAGATGCAGAACGCTCACTGAAAGAACTCCAGGCCACTTACGCTGAAACTGTCCAAGAGCTGGAGAAGACAAGAAACATGCTGATCATCCAGCACAAGATCAATAAAGACTACCAGGTATAGCAACAGGAAAGGCTAGAGCTGTAGTTTTTCAGCTTTAAAATAAAAGAGGCAGGTTTTCCTGAGTTGTCCATCCACTACCCCTATGGCCTAATTGCTTTCAGCTCTTATAGCTCTTGTCAAAAATCATGCTGTACAGGCTGAAGTTGAAGCAGTTACAAGAAGGATGAATGATCTGAAGCTGGACAATGAACTTAAACAGGAGAAACTGGCCCAGCTCCTGGACATGAGAGCTGCAAAGATAAAGAAACTTGAAGGTTTGACTAGACACAAAATACTTTATATTGCTTAAGCCGAAGCTTACAATTGATCCTAACCTTCTTCTTTGTTTATGTAGCCCAACTGAAAGACATTGCCTATGGTACCAAGGCCCATGTCTTCCGCCCTGACATCACAGACGATGATGTGGCTGATGTGTTTGATGAAACGGTACACCTGGCTCGAGGAGAGAACCTTCTGGAGATCCATCTTGGCACGGCACGTTTCAGTCCTGAGGCTCTGGACAGTCTGAGCGACAAAGACCCCTCCACTTTCTGCACTTATGCCTTTTATGACTTCGAGCTGCAGTCCACGGCTGTGGTGCAAGGACATCAGCCAGTTTATGATTTCACCTCCCAGTACCTTGTGAAGGTGGATGATCTCTTCCTGCACTATATCCACAGCAGTTCTATCGGTGTGGAAGTACAGCTGGCCGAGGGCCTGACTTTCCGCACCATAGCTGCAGGACAGATACGGCTGAGTCAGGTGCTGGAGAGGGAGGGGAAAGTGTTTGGCACTCTGCAGCTCGTAGGTAAGATCAGAGAAACTCATTTTGTAGAGGTTACAGTGAGGCTGGTATTATACTTGAGTTTAAATATGCGTACATGTATGTAAGACGACTGGTCTGCATTCTCTAAGGTCATTTGGCGTGTTGGTTGTGTACCTCGCCAAAGATGTTACACAACCACAAACTGCAATACCAATATAAACAGTGGGGGCAGTATAGCACATTACAAGTTCAACAGCACCACAGCCGCCACAATGGCAGAAAGTTGTGAAGAGAAGCTAGCAGAGCTTGCTGCATAACTCCAATCAGCCAATCATGTGGCAGCAGAACAGTGTATAAAATCATGCAGATACAGATCAAGAGCATCAGTTAATTTTCACATCAAACATCAGAATAACTGTGGCATGTTTGTTAAAAGACGTAGTGACATTTTTTCCAATCTTCAACTGTCTAATTTCGGTGAGTCTGTGCCCAGTGTAGCCTCAGATTCTTGTCCTTGACAGGAGTGGTTTCCTGCTGTCGTATCCCATCCACCTCGAGGTTTGTGTTGTGTGTTCTGAGATGTTCTGCTCAATATGGTTATAAAGGATATTGGATATGGATATTTTGGTACTGTAAACTTCGTGTCAGCTCAAACCAGTCTGGGCATGACCTCCCTCATCAACAAGATGTTTCTGAGAACTGCCACTCACTGGGTGATTTTTGTTTTTCCACACAATTCTCTGCAAACTCCTAGAGACTTGTGTGTGAAAATCCCAGGAGATCAGCAGTTTCTGAAATACTCAAACTGGCCTTTCTGGCACCAACACTCGAAGTCACATTCTGATCATATATTTTCCTATTCTGATGTTTTATGTGAGCATTAGCTGAAGCTCTTTACCTGTATCTGCGTGATTTTATACATTGTGCCACTGCCACATGATTGGCTGATTGATACAGGTTTACTTTATTACTAATAAAGTGGCTGTTGAGTCTATACATATTCCGTAATAGCTGGAGCAAAATCTGCAAGTCTGTAACATGAAGTAACTTTTACAGTTAACATGGAAACCTGCCAGGCAGGGATCTTTCTGACTCTGACTCGCCCTCTAGTGGTTACAGCGTAAAATCAATTTCAATTAAACAAAAGATATCTGGGTGAATGTATGTAAACAATGCAGCAGTTTGCACACATGTATGCATAGTTTTCTCATATAGTATAATATATTACATATAGTATAGCCAGTTTAGTAGAAAATTACTGTCACATGCTGGTTAAAGGTACATAATCAGTGACTTTGCAAACAAACCTAAAGGAAGCGTAAATGTTTAGTTTTATAAACTGTTAGATCTGTATTTTATTTATTGTAATTTGTCATTTACTTGAATATGAATTTGTCATGAATTTGTATTTTCATGTACAGTACACCAGCATGGTTTTTAAACTCGTGCACTTTTCTTAATCATGCATTTGCCCAGAGATTTAGTTTTTGCATGCACTGATATAACTGTTGTTGTCTTGTAGGTGTTAGTGGTGAGATCCAAGTTTTTGGCACTCTGGACTACTGGCTCAGACTGAGGGTTCCTATGGAGCAAGCCATTCGTCTATATAAGGAGAGAGTCAAAGCTCTGGGCTATCTCAACTCCAGTGGAAAAGGCCAGAGCCAGGTACTGTCAGTACTCACTGTATTACTAAATAAATACTGTGTGTTTCCACTTCATGCCCAGGGTTCCCTGTATAAGCCCTGGATCCAGCATAACCCTGACCTGTTGGAGGAATGGTGTTCATCCCTCCAGTACAGTTCCAGAGAATCTGTGCCAGTGTACATTGAAGTTGTTCTGGTGGCTCATAGTGGCTGAATACCTTGCACACTTTTTGTCACCTGTCTATATATCATGTCAAGTAGTTATATATAAATAAGTTTTAGCAAAGCAATCAAAAACTGATTTGTCTACACAATTTCACTAGTTGTTGCTCACTGCTGTGTGTTTTCCCAGGCTTTAACTGCCCCCCTCTCCAGCTCTTCGTTTAAGGATGGAAACCTGAACGAACTCTACATCACAATACGCTCTTGCAGTAAGCTAAAATCCAGAGGACCTCATACGCAGCCCAGTCCATACGTCATTTACAAATTCTATGACTTCCCTGACCATGACACACCAGTCATTCCCTCCACCAATGAGCCACAGTTTGAGGATCACATGACTTTTCCCATGACCATGAACTCTGACCTTGATGCATATTTGAAAGCAGAGGCTTTGATCCTATATGTGTTTGATGACCTGGATTTTGGGAATCAACTCTACCTGGGCAAAGCCAATGTACCGCTTATATCTCTGGCTCATGATAAGGCCATCACTGGTGAGGATTTTCTATATAGTTCGTATATAGTTTATCATTTCTTGGTATCTTTATGTTGCTTGTAATTCTGATAAGTGCATGTGTGATGATGGTGTACCAGGTACATTTGAGCTAACAGACCTAGCTGGTCTGCCCAGTGGCTACATAGATGTGACTCTTAAATGGAAGTTTACATACTTGCCTCCTTCTGGCTTGGCAACAACAGCAGAGCAGGCCAAGTTTATCACCAAAGAGGCTCCAATCAAGTTAGCAACTGATCTGGAATCTGGAAATATGAATGGAGTTGAAGTGAATGAAATTGTAACTGCTACGGTGAGGACTACACACATGCCATGAGTGTATAAAACATCTCTATTTTTGCTTAAATGTTAAGTGTGTAATTATATAATTTTTCAACTGCATGTGAAAGGCAGTAACATTTGTTTAAACTTTGTGAATAATTTATCAACTATATATCTGACTTGATATTTTAGACCCCTTTGCCAAAGCCCAGATTGCGTACCCTTACAAAACCAGCTGCTAAAAAAGTTTCATTCTCGAATGTGACAGAGCCTGAAATCCAGGTAGGAAAAATCAAAACTAGGATGTTCATAACATGCTTCCTTGCCTACTCTTTAATAACTGTGGTAATTATTTTATTTTATTTATTTATTTATTTTTAAATTTGAATATGCTTGTTTGTGTCTGTGTGTTTGGTCATTTATCAGATGGGAGGAACTACTTCCCCCAGTGGTGATAAGGAGAACAAGCCCTCTACTGTTATGACATCAAAGGTTTGTGCATGAAGGAAAAAAGGTTTAGAAGATGTTTATATTCCTCTAATATATGTGCTGTTGTATTGTCAGGAGACAGTCAGAGTGGTTGAGGTGGGCCAGACCTCTGCAGTTACAGAGGAAGAAGATGATGAAGAGTCACATTTTTCAGAGGGCCAGGTGATCGCAGTCGGCTCTCAGTCTGTATCTGATGACTCCGAGATCTCTGAGGAGCTGGAAGAGCCAGAAGATGGTGGGTCTTTCTTAGTGGTCTGATTTGTTTATTAAAAAAAACAAAAAAAAAAAACGATGTACTTTTAAAACACGCTTAACTGCTCTCGAACCTCCTTGTGTTAGGATTTAGGTTAGTTTGAGAATTTGACCTCCAAAAGAGTGATAGTGCTGGGGAATGAATCCGTGAAAACAAAAATTGTTGCTATTGTACTCGATAAACACAAGATTATGTAGAATTCTAGGCATGAAGAGGGAGCACATATCTGCTCTTCTTGCATCAGTTATGTTGTTGGCAAGTGTGCACAAAAATGATTTGGTATGATAAAGTCTTAAGGCTGTGTTTCTCAAAAATGTTTTCACACACACAAGATGTAATTCTCTCACAGCAGTTATACTTTCATTTTAACTTCTGTATGATGTGCTAAGATGCATATGTGGAGTTAACTTCAAAGAAATCCACTTGAAATAGCATAATCATATGATTATTATTGCATGATCACATGAATATGCAACCTGTAGTTTCATAGAAAAGTGTTTGTATTGTAGTGATATTCATGGATAATCAGAAAAAAAAGACTAATTAGCATTTATTCACTCTTCCACTGTCTCATACCTCTACTGATTGTGTTGTAATTACACCTACACCAATTGTGGCTGACCTTATCCCTCATGTTTCATTGATATAGTTGTACGTTTGGCCAGTGTTCATGAAGTGTGTGGAGCTCATGGTATGGATTGAATGGATGGTCACTATGCACTGCTCCCGGTGGGGTTAGAGTGTTAGAAAATGAGGAGGAACAGAAAAACGGTCATCATCGGGAGATTGTGAGTTTGAATCCTGATGATGCCCCAGCCATCCTGGAGCAAAATTGGCAATGTTCTCTGGGAGGAAGGGATGGCATACGCTCTCTCCTCTATCAGTCACAGTGCCACTAGTCAGTCATGAGGATCTCTGAGCTCATGCATGTGGAAGAGGGCAGTTAGCGCTTTCCTCCAAGTGTGTTACGCTGCCCTGTGTGTAAGCTGCTTTTGGCTGGCTGCACATGTCTCAGAGAAAGCACATGTAAAGTGTGTCCTGCACAGACACGTAAGGTGCATAGCAAATAGTTTTGCTTAAAGTGATCAAAGATTAATATTTTCTTTGACAGAGAGGCATTTTTCATCACCTACAACCACACACTACCTGACGCTATCCAACTGAAAGCACTACATCTACAATCTTAAGATACAGGGATGTTTATAGAGTACCTCTCTTTTAGCTTTACATGTCAAATTTAAGTAAAGTTTGTCTGAATTTCAACAGCAGACAAATGAACAAATCCACATGTACTTATTCTGCTGCTTGGGGTTCTCATTCGACCAATTTGACTGCAAACACATTATTATTATTATTACTGGTTTTATAAATGGACAATGTGGCACCTAGTAATGTGTTGGTGCAAATTAGCTGTTATAACTTAAAGTTATGGTGAAACTGTATTTTGATTGGTGCAACTCTTTACATTTTTAATGGTTCATAATCTCAAAAATAATGGCAATTTACATTTGAAATGTGCTACAACTGAACCTCAGTTGAAATGGTGCAAATGTATGCAGGGGACAAGTGCTACATCACTACTGTTCTTTATTTCGGTCGATTAATTATATGAATTATTAGGATACTCATTGGGATACTTTTTCTGCTTTTTGGTTGTTTTTCCTGTATTTCTCAGTGTTTTTATTTTTCATAATGCTTGCAGTAGGTTTCTGCACTCATAGAAGCCCCTCTTCAAGTGCTGTATATTAGATCCCACATGCATTCTTGGGAAATCAATTGTGTTCTGGCTTTGTGTTCACTTCTATGTGGAAAAGCCCCTGCCCTGTTGTTTGCTAGGCCTTGGTGAGGGAAGGCCTTCTTACAACAATGTGAGATTAAAAAAAAAATAAAAAATACATAAATATTACACAAGCTGTTGCCAATACCATGATGTGTTGTCTCTTGGCAGCCTACAACATACCTGTTAATGCTGTTGACCTTGGCCAAGAGGCTCTCTTTAAAAGTCATGTTGTCCAACATGTCACTCTTATCTTCTGTTGGTCTATGGGGTAGTGTTGTTATTGGGGTGAGTGAGAGGGAGACTGCACTCATGCTCTCAATCCTTCACCAAATCACTTGTTTGTCTCTTCATGCTTTTCGACTGACATAGCTGTTGTGCTTTTTAATGTAGTTGCTTTCTGTTTTTCTTTCTTTCTCCAGACGTACAGCCAGCGGAGTGCTCAGATCTCAGTGAATCGATCCTTTCAGACAGCGATGACTGCATCGTGCCTGCTCGGTCTACCCAGACCAGGAAACAGGTGTGTACTACTGTGTGAGTCTGGTAAAGCAATGAGGAAGGACTCATCAAGGTTATTTCACTTACATCCAGGCTGTTTTTCTCAGAAGCCTAAAGATTTTAACACAGCATACAAACCAGATAAGCCTGAAAGATGCTGACCTTCATACTGATAATGAGGCTCCAGCTGAGGGGAGAAACAACTTTCACTAATGTTGAAGTTAACTTCAGTTATAGGAAGTAAAGTTGCAGGTTGTCAATGATTTTTTTTTTTTTTGCACATTGCTGTATATGGATCATGGTTGTAAAAAATGGTGATGAAATTATTTGTACTTTTCCAATTGGAGGTCACACTAGATTTAATATTTACTCAGTTTGAGAAAAGTTTTATATAATAATGCCAGTTTTATGTAAGAATTAAGTAAGGAACTTGTGTAATACGTTGCAAAATAAAAAATTCAACAGTATATAAGTGTACATATATAAATAGTAAACAGTTATGACTGCAGTAGAGTCATCTGTACTAAATTATATAGCATTTTAGGATGAAAATAATGACTTAATGCTTATGTAAAATATAAACCTTTTTTTTTAATGTAATTACCTTAGTTAACACGAACAAACCATAAACGTCTGCATTAATACACTAACAGTAACTTTAACTAAGTAGCCAACACTTGTATTGTTCTATGTTTTTTAAATAATAAGCCAAATCAGCCAAAAATTCAACACTTGCATAACAAATATTTGTGGGGTAAATCAATGACTTACAGGAACCAACACCTTAATTAGTGTTTGAGTAAGTAACTGAAGTATTCAGAACTGAGACTGAAAAGCAGATTTTAGTATTTATACATGGAGACTAGAATTCAGAAAATACTGAATTTAATTTTTGCTATATATGTGGACTTATTTTAAGTCAAGATATTTAGGATTAATAATCAGATTTTGGGGTGTTAGAATGACAGTTATGTATTATGCATTAGTAGACATTATTAGTAGTAGTAGTATTTTTTTTTTTAAAGCTTGACTAGTTTGCAGGTTGTAACCAGTTAGTTTTAGCTTATAGTCCTGCACAAAGATAGGTGTACAGGCATGTGTTATGACTTACCATCCTGACTGAGATGTAAGCGTTGGAACATCTTTATGTGAGTGATACTGGCAGCGTTACTCTGATCCCATAAGAGGTATTAGATCACACAACCAACTGCCATAAAGTCACTCAACACTGACTTCATCTTGCAGTTGGAATATTGGACAAGAGACAGAATGATAGGTGATGAAGAGAGTGGGGAAGGAATCTATATGATGGGACAGATGAGAGATACAGAAAGACAGACAGCTTCTAAACCAAACTCTTTTAACTGACAGTCTTCATGGTGAAGACTCTTAAAGCTGAAAACTGGACTGGTTGCTTGATGGACTGACAAGAGACAGAGACAAATAGGTTCAGGGGCATCCATCATTACAACTCAGACATTGCCTGTGGACAATGTGTCATCTCTGTGAAAAAGATAATGTCTATATTGTGGCCATCATTCTTAATAGTCCAGCAATGTTGGAAGATGATCTACCGTATATAAAATATGAAGAGTGTCTCTTGGTGTTAAGATGGAAATTTGTTATGTGATGCAGGCACAACTACCAACATAACTCTTATTGTTAATGGCTGGTTCTGGTGAAGCTTTATAAGGAATGGTACATAGTTTTGATTTGTATAATTAAAATTAAAAAGATAAATACTTGTAAGGCATTTGTGTAAAATAATATTTGCTGGTCAGCACATCAAATCGACTTGTCAGAATGAGAGTGTTTTAGTAACAAATCTAAAGGACTGTGTTGTCGTGCTTTGTTCTGCTAGCCATCTGAACGGATCCGTGTGGAGATTGTGTCTCTGAATCTGAAGCCAGACTCAAGGGTCTCTGCGGATTCGAGTGTGGTCAGGCTGTTTGTGGAGTATAATTTCCTGGACCTGCCTTCAGAGGAGACGCCACTGTCCCTGCCCAAGCCTCTGCCTGGTCACAGCATCTACTACAACTACAGCCACGGTGTGCACAGACGGCTGAACACACACACCTACTGACACACAGCGTTTACTCTGACAAGAATCTTAGGATGAGTGTTTGTGAGGACCTGTGTTAATATAATACACTCATTAATTAAATGATACACCTTGCAATAGGATTACAATGCAGTTACACTGAGTAACAGCAGAGATGCAGCTTGGCTAGTTAGTGATTTACAAGGTGGCAATATTAGCATGAAAGCTAATGCCTACTATCAGCAGTTAGTCAAATGGCATTGTGGGTAATGTAAAGACCAACATGTTGATGAAAGAAGTTTAAATCAAAAAGTCAAGTCAGCATTTGATCATAAAATAAATCTTTTGCACAGTTGAAGATGTTAAATATGATGTTAATTATAAATATTGCTATGCAAGTCATTCAGGTTGGATTTTTCCTTTAAATTATTGCTACTAGACTATGATGAATAATTATAATTCTTCCCTGTGACTGACTGCTTGTATATTAGACAAACAACTGTCTGTTAATTTACATTTAGTGTTTGATGTGTGACTTGATTTATGAGATTTAACCTTGTTGAGTGTTTTTATTATAAGACTCTGTAACAGATTTAGCCTGTGGTTTTTATTTTTTTATTTTATTTGTGTGTGTGTGTGTGTGTGTGTGTGTGTGTGTGTGTGTGTGTGTTGACAGTGATCCATGTGGATGTGGAGAATAACCAGGCCAGGCGTCACATGCTTAGAGCAGTACTAGAAGGCAGGAACAGAAAGCTAGAGAAGTACAGACCTTTTTCCTTTTTCTTTTTTTTTGTGCTTAATCGGCCTTATTTTACTACAAGTTGCACTATTTACCTGTATTTGTAACATTTTCTACTAACTAACTAATTGTATTCTTCAAATTTTAGTCCCCAGTGTTTAGTGGATGGTTGTGTGACAGATAATCTGACTGGCTGTTTCAGCATCAGGTTCACGGTAGTGAGTGACCCGCCTGAGGAAGAGGAGCAGGAAAAGGAGTGTGAGGATGTGGGCGTGGCCTATTTTCGGATATCTGACATTCTGAAGAAGCAGAGAGACATGATAGACATCAGCCTTGACAGTGAGTGTTTTTGTGTTTGACTTTGACAGTGGTGTGTCTGTCTGTTCATCCTACGAATATATAAAGTATAAATGCACTGTATCCATTTTATACCATATATGGTTCTTATATGTTATCATTTCTATATTATATATATAACAGCTCATTCACAGGGACTTGCATGGTGGTCTATGTAATCTAAGTCCAGGAATAAATGGATTAAAAAACATGCTATTTAACAAAGAAAAATATATAGTCATTAATATGTTGAAGGTTTCTGTAAGAAGACATTTATTTTATATTTATGCAAGGAGTCTCTAGTGTCAGTGCTTTTTACAATCAGTAAGTTTTTCAACTTCGCACTTTCTGGTTTCTCAGTAAAATTGCAAGCTGAAGTATGTCTTATTTTTCTGTGTTACCAAGAAAGGGAAAAAAGAGAGTCTGTTGACAGAGCGCTAGTAGCTATAATGCAGTGATAACAGGAACTAACTTGTCTTGCAGATGTTCCACAACATTATATGTAACTATAAATTGTTGAAAAGTACAGTGTGCCATTCACTTCTCAATGAAAATTTGTATATCCTGTAACAGCACACCCTGAAGTGTTTTTATTCCATACACACTGATCAGCCATAACATTAAAACCACCTGCCTAATATTGTGTAGGTCCCCCTTGTGCCAGCAAAACAGTTCTGACCCATCGAGGCATGGACTCCACAAGACCTCTGAAGGTGTGCTGTGGTATCCGGCACCAAGACGTTAGCAGCAGATCCTTTAAGTCCTGTAAATTGTGAGGTAGGACCTCCAGGGATCAGACTTGTTTATCTGGGCAACTTGGAGACCAAGTCAACTCTTAGTCATGTTCCTCAAACCATTCCTGAACAGTTTTTGCAGTGTGGAAGCGCACATTATCCTGTTAAAAGAGGCCACTGCCATTAGGGAATACTGTTGCCATGAAGAGGTGTACTTGGTCTGCAACAAAGTATAGGTCGGTGGTACATGGCAAAGTAACATCCACATGAATGCCAGGACCCAAGGTTTCCCAGCAGAACATTGCCCAGAGCATCACACTGTCTCCGCCGGCTTGCCGTCTTCCCAGATTGCATCCCGGTGCCGTCTCTTCCCCAGGTAAGCGACGTACATGCACCCGGCCTTCCACCTGATGTAAAAGAAAACGTGATTCATCAGACCAGGCCACCTTCTTCCATTGCTCTATGGCCCAGTTCTGATGCTCACGTGCCCCTGAGGTGGACAGGGCTCAGCATGGGCACTCTGACCGGTCTGCGGCTACACAGCCCCATTGGTTTGAACTTTTTCAGCAATATGTGCTACAGTAGCTCTTCTGTGGGATCAGACCAGATGGGCTAGCCTTCACTTCCACCGTGCATCAATGAGCCTTGGGCGTCCATGACCCTATCACCGGTTCACCGGTTGTACTTCCTTCGACCACTTTTGGTAGGTAGTCAACACTGCATACCAGGAACACCCCACAAGCCTTGCCGTTTTGGAGATGCTCTGATCCAGTTGTCTAGCCATCACAATTTGGCTTTTGTCAAAGTCGCTCAGATCCTTATGCTTGCCCATTTTTCCTGCTTCCAACACATCAACTTTGAGAACTGACTGTTCACTTGCTGCCTAATATATCCCACCCCTTGACAGATTCCACTTTAACTAGATAATCAATGTTATTCACTTCCGCTGTCAGTGGTTTTAATGTTATGGCTGACTGGTATAAATCTCTCTAACTTACTATCCCACATGATTGTGTCTCACCCACTGTGTTGTGTGTGTGTGTGTGTGTAGTTGTGGATGTGCAGGACAGCACTGAAGTAGTGGGGACACTGAAGGTGACTGTAGAAGCTCTGGAGGCTCTCAGATCCATCATGGAGGATCCAGACCATGATCACTCTAAGCCCCAGTCAGAAAGATAATTGCAGAGAAACAGCAGTACACAGCCCGAAGAAGCAGTCAAAAGGACTGATGGGAATAATCAGGTGAAGTTAGTGGGTTTGTTTACACTGCAGTGTCGGAGCCAGGTAAAATCAGAATTGTGGATCTCACATGTGTCACGCATAAACCAGTGGAAAATTGGTGATAAAATTGTCACACACAGAGAATCACCAATCTATGTTCTTTTCCTCAAAGCATAACAGGGATGACATAATGTTCATGTTTAGAGATGTTGAAGTATATTTATATTTTCATCTAGTAAGGAAATTAGTAAAAAACTATTTTCTGCCTCCTCCTAGCTGAGGAAACAGCATTGACTTGTTTTACATAATCCTCTAAAACAGCAAAAGGCAATAATAGCAGGCATATCAAACACCCTTCCAAATGAATAGCATCGAAGGGCTTTGCTTCATTCTCCCTACAGTGTGACATTCATTATGATATGAGTATTTCTCTATGGGTCTAAAGCCTCTAGTGCTCAGTTTGATGTGCTGATGATGTTTAGCACATTAATAACCGCTTAATGAAAAGCCTGTTAAGTCTTATTAGCCGCTGTGTGCCGCACGGCTGTTTTTATATTGAAGATGTGGAATGGAATCTAACTGAATTTAATGGGATTTAACCCATCCCTTTAAAATGCTAATGCCCATTTTCATGGACGTTGCCTCATAGCGTGCATGCTCTCCCTCTGCTGAATGCTCGCTGGTTCTGCACTGGATTCTTCTGGACTTCACTTGCTTGGGTACATAACAATTCTAGGCTTCACTTATCACATTTTAGTTAAGTGAATAGTATTATATTTTTGTACAGGACCATTATTTTTGTACAAGAGCACAAATAAAAATAGTCGTATTTATTCAGACCTTTTTCACTACCGTTATAGATATTGTTTTACACAATTAGAAATGTCAGTATTTATAAATGTATTTGATATTTATTAGCTGTTTATATGGTGCAGTTTCATTAAAAAATGTTCTGTGTTAAGTTTTGCTTCTTGGCTGTCACTGTCGATCCATCTGCACATATATGTTTATTTACCCGAATCATTAGTATAGCTAGCAAGTGCATGATCAGAGCGTTTAACGGATTTGGCCTGCTGCACGGTAGGTCTGTCAGTCTAACTGATCCGTGGTATTGACTGACATGGTGTGTGAGCTCTTTATGTGTTTAGTCTGACCTCATCATTAGCTCTGCTCAGGAGCTGATCAATAGCATCGATCACTGCTGGCCAGCACTGCCCCTGAGACATTCTCCTCCACCCTCAACACATGCAAATAACCCTGCCACCTGAAAAGGAATAGAGAAAAAAAAAACACAAGAAGAAGTGTCCCAAGTGGTCTCATTAGGCATTCAGAGTTAAGACGTGGGGCGGGTCATGTTGTCATGTGCAGATGATTGGAGCACAGCCCTTTGACAGCTGTGACAGGCGGGTGGGTGGCCTCGTGGCCCCTTCTCCTCTTTTGGCCCATCTGTCATTTTACACTGAGCTTTCTTGCCATTGAGAGGAAACTGTACAGTACTAGTCCTCAATTAGGCATGTTAGCTACAAGAGGGAAATGTCACTTTCACGACAGGGATAACCCCTGTGTCCACCAAGGCCACTTACTACAGCCAGATCCCAAATGAGCCTGGACTGGGACTACTCACTGAAATAACAAGTTTGAAGTGTCATTATGCATTTAAATTGATTCTCTGTATACTCCTCCTCTAGATTCATTTAACTGCTAACCTCATGGTTTCCCTCATACATGTTTTCATTCCATCTAAAAGGTAACAAAAGCTGAAGCTTCAAACTTCAAAATCTCACGCCATGTGTGAGTGTTGATAAACACGAGTAGACCCAGTGCTCGGGTGCGCACTTGGAATGGCAGTGTCTCATGTCAGGATGTTTTTTTTTTGCTCTTCATGAATTGGTAATGGTCTCATTTCAAGCTATGACACGTTTGCCTAAATAGACAGTATAGGATCACTTTCCGTGTTTCTGCAACCGACAGGCCCGCTGCAGGCAATGGTGCATGATGTTTGCCTTTCACTCCTGTCTCCCTAATCCGTCACCTCTGACCTCTGGTCCTGTATTTAGTACCCGCTATGGTTTTGAGTGACTGCTCCCACACCAGCCGCAGCATTGCACTCGTCTGAGTGTGACTGGATAAGGCTCTCGCCTGTCTCAGGCTTTCATTACGCTGTGTGCGCCGCTGCCCACCAGCCAGTACTTCCTCACTGCAGGCCTGTCAACCACATGATCAGGGGTGCATGAAGATCTGACCTCGCTCTCTCTTGCTTCTATATTGGAATATAGGCAGATTCTTACTTGCATCAGGAAAAATTTATTCAGATAAGCTTCACTAAGGGAAATGGGGAAAGAAGTCTGTGCTAGGGTAAACCTTACAACCCATAATTTAACTGAGTGATGTACAAGAACTAAAGGAGTAAAAATACTGAGTGCTGAGAATTAGCAAAGGATTAGTCAAAAGTAGATGTATTAAGAAGTGATTTATTTCTTCTTGAGAATAACAGAGAATCCTCTAATTTTATACACACCAATGCAAAGTTCTAGCAAAAAGAATTCCAAGCAGCCAGTAGGTGGCGTGTGAACATCGCTCTTGTCATATTGCAGCCCACGTTCTGTCTCACTCTCTCCACGACTCACTGATCCTGAGGCGTTAGAGCGGGAGATTTTTCCCTCATAGGGCACAGTGTAATCTCTTAACCTCTTGCCCAGTCAGCTTTCCTCCCCTGTGTGTCAGCCCTGTTACCTGCCCTGATATACCATAATAATTAGCTAAATAGATCACTACCGGTGCCTTTTAGCTTAGCCTGCCCTTTATTTTTAAACTGTCTCTTTGCGTGACAGCTTTAACATTCCTTGGGTTAAGTAACTGGCTCTTGGGTCACAGGGCTTCTGACCTCGTTTTTTGGCTGGCTCTGCATTAACAACACTTTAATATATGCGCAGCATGTCACTTCCAAAATTACACGTTCAATTCAGCACTGTCGTGCTCTGTTTCTCTGTTAAAGTTTTACAGTTTTTAAGCTACTGTACAGGCTGTGGTTAAAAGATTGACTGATCTGGTTCCTTGTGGAATATTTATTTTCTTGAGAGCGTATGAGTGTGTGCTCGAGCACACTTACATTTAGTTTGTCTCCTGTTGAGGATTTTGTTGTGACCTTCAGTCTGGCCAGGACAGCGCTTCTCAGAGCAGCGTTTAAGCGTATTGATTCCAGCTAACATAAAAATACACTTATTGAGAGGCTGTTAAAAGCATTAGCATCTTCCTGATAGCACTTACGCTCCATAATGTCAGACTACTAAGAGTCATTGTGTGTTGAGCTTAAAAACTGTGAAGCACTGTCTCTTAATCAATGCTTTTCTCACTCTATATCCTTACTCACGTACTGTTCTTCTGAAGATAACCTCCTTAACACCCAATAACGTTTTCCACCTGAGAGAATCTTATTTGCAAAGAGGAATGGAATCAATAGTATTTTGCTACACAGAAAAAAAAAAGAACATTGAAGCACATTTATTTTGGATTGAGTGTTACATTTATGGTTTTTAATTGTGAATTATTGAATGGAGCCAAATCTTTTTTCTCGATGATGGACCATCATCTGTGTATCCCCCTTAGATTGCAGGTGAGTGTATATGTGTGTATGGGAGAGTAACCACTTTTAAGTGATGTATTAGCCAGTAAGCAGGGCTCGGTGTTCTGTACAGTTCCCTGAATCTCTCTCTCTCTCGCTCTCTCTCGCTCTCTCTCGCTCTCGGTCTCTCTCCGCAGGGCTGCAGCACAATGAATTTTCCCGTCTTCTGTATTCTTTAGATACAGGCTAGACAAAGAGGTGGACAAATCAATCTTAATATTAATCATCTGTCCTCCTGACACAGCTTTACAGAGAGATGACCTTCGCCCCCATCCCCACTTAAATTACCTGCCCATTGTTTCTCCACCCGTGTAGCTACTGGCAATAATTTTCCAGCTCCACCTGGGTTGCTTAACCTGAGATTTACTCTTCAGTGATTGGTATGTGGCAGAGGTTTTTGTGTGTGATGAGAATGGGAATCCACTGCGATTTTCTTTTGCCAGTAGATTTGCATTAGTAAATATTTAAAAATGGATCTAACCGAGCAAAAACCTGTCATGTGCTGTGGTGGGAGCAGACTCACGTGTTTTGGGTTTAGTCAGCTTTCATTTTTTTTTTTAGTTAATTTTTCTACATTTTTGCTATGGATCCAGAGTCCTCCATGCACATTATTCTGTAGAAAATGGGAGCTTAAGCGCTTGTTAGTGTCATAAATGAAAGTCGGCACATAGCCTCATAAATTAGGCCTAAAAGCTTGTATAATAGTTTATATTGTTTATATTAAATCCTGCCTAGAATGTGTCAAGTCTTGAATTCAGTAATGAACATCACACTAAAGAAAAAGTGTTATTTAAAAAAATAATAGTAATGTATAATGCTGGGCCTATTATTGTTATCCTTTCCTTTTCAGGTATGTTGTGTTTCTTTATTGCAGTTTGAGAACTGGGAGAAGGGTGTATCCATCAGTATCTTTTCAGTTCAAGTAAAGTACAATTTAATAATTAAATTGAATCATTTAAATAATAGATGTTTCTTAATTATTTTTATTTTCTTAAATCTCTTTCAGTTACTGTGATTTCCCTTGTGAATGAATGACTAATAGTTAAGTTTTTTTGGAGTGCCTCGGATGTTTACATGGGTGAATAAGTATTCCTTTTCACACTTTGGGAGAATAAGCTGAATAAATTTAGGAGTCCGGTGCCCTTTGGATTAGACATTAGATGTCATTGGTAAGACAGACCGTTCTACATTGTTAGTGATTAATTGAAAGTAGCGGACGTACACCTTGAGTAGTGTTTAATGCTCCAATGACCTTGTGGAAAGTAAAAGGAGCACATGGAAAATTACAGGACCTGTGTTTCAGTGAGTGCCGTGCTTTAGTTCCCCTGGAGCCACATACCTTAAAGCTATGCTCTTTTTGAAAATCCATTTTGCTTACAAGAAGATAGTTCTTAATGTGTTTCAGTGCTTAAGGCAATTCCTGTTAGGATGCCTGAAGAGCTCAAAGCAGCACTCTTACACCATCTCAGGCCATCATATGCTGAGTCTTTTTTTTTTTTTTATAAAAACAAATATAATATAATGAAACCAGCTGCTTATGTCCTCATTTTAACTCTGTGTTTAGGGGAGCTTTTTTAGCAAATGATGCACCTGTAATGTAGGGCTGAGCAAAATGATCGTGTAATAGTCGTGTCATCATTTATCACGTGATAACAGTGTGATAAATTAGGTCATAATATACTTTTATGAGATATCACAAGTATCGTGAAACCTTTTTCTAACCTTTTTCTATATATAGTACTGTCTAAAAGTCTTGTAAAATGTTAACATTTTTGATAGATTTTAATTATTTTTGCCTCATTTTCAGTGTTAGTTTAATAAGTTCATAAATAAATTATCATTAAATTCAGTTTTTAACATTTGTCAGCAATGCAGCACTACTGTTTTGCTTGCAGTTTGTTAGCTAACCTATATATCGTGTAATATTTGGTGACCTGCTAATATGACAGGTACAGAAATTACTGTTTATTTTTTTGGTGGTGGTGTTGTTATTTCTACAGTTGCTGCTGTTCATACACACATCTGAGCTAGCTAATTGGGATGCCAGGAGGACATGGGGGCATTTAAATGACATGTATGTATATTCATAGATCCTCGAATTTTTAATGAAGCTGTAAGGCCGTGGAGATGTTCCTATTTTTAGTAGTTTAGTAGTTAGGGTATTGAAATGTTTGAAAACAATGTATTATTTGACATGGGGTTATTTTTAATGGTTTGAAATGACATTTTGTGGGTACTGTAATGCTTTTTTTCTATCGATAAGGTTTTAGGAACACTGTGTGTTTGCTTGCTTAGCTGTTGGTAATTTCTTTTTCCTCTCTTCTGACCTACATGTCTCTGTCTCTGTCTATCTGCACATTCCTGAATCTCAGTAGCACTTCCTTCACATTTCTAGCAGAGCACAGTCAGGTCTGATGGCGGGGCTGGTATTGCCAAAGGTGCTGTAACGTTAGCCCAGTGCTTGTCGCTGTGTTTGTCTGCTCTGTCAGTTTTATGTGATCAGGTTGTTTCTGGGGCGGGTGTCAGGCAGGTAGTGTATATGAGGAGTTTACTAAGTAAATACTGTGATCTGTCTTCAAACTGCCAAAGACACTCTAAATCTACTGCCATCTGCGCTTCTGTGTGATGGAAGGCCTCTGGCTCAGAGCTTAAATGGAGAAATTTTTCTCTCGATTTCTCTTGAGCATGTCATCTCTCTCTCTCTCTCTCTCTCTCTCTCGCTCTCTCACTCACTCACTCACACACACACACACTCTTTCACAGAGAGGCTCGAGCACTGCATTGTGATTGTATTTATCCAGACAGTTAATTCTGTTACAAAGAATGCTGAGCATGCTAATTTAACATTTCTTTATGTATAACCTGATTTCTTGTCGACAAAGCGGAGACAACAAGAAATGAGATTTTACATGGTACCTTGCTTTAATAAACAAACAAGAGAAAGAACAAAAGACTTGCTTCACTTCAGGTCTACTCTCGGTGTGTAAATATGAACTGAGCACCATGATGAAAGCTGTTTTACTGCAAACATGTTATCGCCCAATCTCAGACAGAGAAGATAATCCATAAAAAGGATTATAAAGCATGTCTGCTACAAATGCTTTTTTAGAGTGTCTGCTGAAATATGTTAATGTATTCATTAATATTTATATTTAATCTTGTTAATTATTCAGCCATGGAAACTCTCATATCAAATATAGTTTCCTTTTACGCGGAAAGGTTGCTCATTGTTCTCATGATAATGTTGATCCCATCTGTGTGTGTGCTATAGTCTGTTGTGGAATGTGTTAATGATTCGATGGATTTGACAAGCGTACCTCAAGTTTTCTCTTTACTTTGGTATGCACACAGTGGATGTATGTGAAGTGGCATAGCAGAAGTGTGCAAGCTTACCCAGCTGTGTGTGTGCGCGCGTCTGCGTGTGTGCGCATGTGTGCGCGCATGCGAACGTGTGTGTGTGTGTGTGTGTGTGTGTGTGTGTGTGTGTGTGTGTGTGTGTGTGTGTGTGGGGACAGTTTTTAGCCAAAGTCACATTAAATGTAGTTCCTAGCACTTTTTTTCTGAATATTTTTGATGCCATATTAAATGAAATATCAGAGAGATTGCATTTATTCTTGCATATTTTATTGTTTGTTTTATATTTTCTGCTTTTCTCATATGGACGGAAATGCACTTTTTTCTTTATATCTCACTGGTACCCCTTGCCCTACTGCCCTTACAAGAATGTAGCTTTTGTAGTGTTGCCGTTCTTAGCCTTATATTTCAATTCAGCAGGGCATACATTTAGCAGGTCCTTATTAAATTTCTCTTGG
Source organism: Pangasianodon hypophthalmus (assembly GCF_027358585.1). Classification (NCBI taxonomy): domain Eukaryota; kingdom Metazoa; phylum Chordata; class Actinopteri; order Siluriformes; family Pangasiidae; genus Pangasianodon; species Pangasianodon hypophthalmus. The sequence goes on along the minus strand of NC_069718.1, from coordinate 16,223,816 downwards.
ATTACTCAGTTTTAAAGATTTCATTCACACAGTCCACCTGTAAATATTACCATTATGGTCTCGTCAATAAAAAAATCATTACTCGCAAAAGGTTTTATGAAACTGATCATGACCACCTGCTTCTTCTCTCCACTATGTAGTGTGAACATTGTGTGCGTCATCCTCCGACTCCAATTTCCAATTTGACTCCAATTTAATGGCTCTTACCCACTTAGGAGTCTTAGGTGCCTATCCTATTTACTTCCTTATGGATCTGAATGATAGGATGATTAGTAAACAGTGTTGCTAATTACAGACCTGAGGATCAGACAATCAACGCCATTTCATCTATCCAACAAAATATGCTGATTAATTTCACACACTATATAATGGTGTTCATTAGTATTTTGTTGTTTTGCTTGGTTATGGCAGCTTGGGCCATCATTTCGAATCTGTCCAAATGATTGATTAGACCTTTTGCTTCCAGTTGGCCCTGAGGGCACAGAGTCAATATATCCATTATTTATGGGTGCTTTAGTGCTGTGAGGTCCCACCCTACCCTGACTGCTACTTTCCTTCCTTTAGGACATTTACCTCTACTGAGAGAATGTTAGAAAAACTACACAGTCTGTCAGGTCTAACCTGGTCAGCACTCTGTTTCAGTCATTCCCTTCCTCTCAGACTGTTAAACAGGAAGACTGTAGCATGAACATTGTGTTGCCTGCAATCTCAACTACAAAGTTTCTCTTGATCTTCATGTGCTCTTGTTCAGAATCCTTTGCGGTTTGATATTTGATCTTCCTAAACCAGGGGTATTAAACTAAAATTTATAAAGGTCCAGCTACATAAAATTCCAGATCAAGGTCTAGATAAGCCTGAAGTGGAGGGTGGTATGGTGGTGCAGTGGGTAGTGTTGCTGCCTCACAGCTCCAGGGTCCTGGGTTTGATCCTTAGTCCAGGTTACTGTCTCTGTGGAGTTTCACATGTTATTCTTGGGTTTGTGTGGGTTTCCTTCAGGTTTTCCAGTTTCCTCCTACCTCCCCAAAACATGCCAGTAGGTGGACTGGCTAAGATAAGTTTCCCCAGGTGTGAATGTGTGTGCAGGGTGCCTTGCAATGTATTGGCGTCCCATTTAAGGTGTATTCCTGCCTCACACCCAGTTTTCACACCCAGGGATAGGCTGTATATCCACCTATTTGCTCTATATCCATCTATAACCCTGACTAGTATAAAGTGCTTACTGAAGAAGAATGGATGAACTTAAAGTGTTTATATTTGTTTCATAGTGATGCTTCATGTTATCACTTTTGACTAGTGCCACAGACCCTGAACAGAATTGGTGAATAGGTGCAAACTTCTCTGTCCAATCATCTTTGAGCATTCTGTTTTCATTGTTGACTTTTTAACAAACCATGCCGTCACATTACTAATTAGACCAGGGAGAATAAATGAAATAAAAAAAGGTGACATCTGTGTATAATTTCCTCAACGAGTTGCATTCAGATAAATAATTTACATAAATACATGTCCGCAATAAGCCACAACCGAATATCAGATACAGAAGCTGTCATGGTTCATGTATTGTTGCTGAAATATGATCATTTTTTTTTTCCAGTTGATCGCAATGGTTTTCAAGTGCTCGGTTCTGCATATAAAATGCATTGCTGGGTCCGCATCCATGATCCACCAGTTGATCACCCCTACCTTTTATGATCTACCGATGCCAATTATGGTTAATATATTTATTATTAAACTGTGTTCAGTCACAAGATTGTAAAGTTGACAGATTAGTTTGACATTAACCAAAGCGCCAACTGGTCAAGCCTGGATGAAGTCTCAGCAATGCTCATTTCCTGTGTCATTAGGCATTCGTGCCAGTACTGTATTCTGACAGCTTTAAGCGCTAATTGAGAATGAGAGTGAATACACTTCTCTGCCTGATGTTCCATTAGCAAACCAACATTCTCCAGGCTAAAGTCATGCGCAAAGTCAGCATTTGTCAGCAGCCACTGCGCATATTCACTGCACAAGTTTCACCCATCAAACTGACACTTCTGACAGCTCTCCCATGGAGATGTTGACGTACAGTACATCAAACCATTACCATATGATTGGCATATCATAAATACAAACAAGCTCATCTGGTGATATTCTCTGTAATTGCTGTGTGCAGAGAGACAAGGATAAACAATTTGTGTTGTCAGCCGTAATAAGGCTATTTATAATTGACTGAAGACTCTCCAGAGTGGGATGACTGATCTCTTGTTTCAGTCCTGATTGTGCTCTGCTGTCTTTTGTGTTGTGATGTGACAGTTTAATTGCCAAGTGTTAGGGCTGTCTTTTGCATTTAAGGATCTCTGCTTTTGTTGTTGCCTCTTCGAGTTGCTTTTTTTTGTTTGTGTGTCTTGCATAGGTTATCTGAGTGGTGCAGGTGTTAGTTATAGGCTGTAAGAAAATGGCAAATATTATCTGATAATGTAATGCTAGGAAAGATTTAAAAGTTGCTAAAGAGAGGAAGGTAATTTACAAGTCAGGTTTTTTTGATGCATAGAAACAAATAACTGTACACGCAGTAGCCTTGAATTGAGTTCCCATGCTCCCAAGGCAAAGTGTAGCAATGATTACTAAAAGTAGAATAAAAGGAACTAAAATGTTTTAAAAAATCAACAAAGTACTAATAATGCCACATGATTTATATGAAGCAGAACTCATCAGCAAAATACCTGGGGAAAAATCACGAATTACCAAGCTGACAAAATTGAAGTTGGGCTTGAATCTGAGATGTTATAGTAATAGAGTTTACAAATAAAACGGTCATTTCTTCTCTGGTTTTGAGTGTTTGGTTAATGTTTCTGTATTGCAAATTTGATATTGTGATTTTTTTGTTGTGCAATGCAGAATGTGTACCAGCCCTTATTTTCTTAACTTATCTTTAAAATGTGTGTTCATCAGTGTTGTACCTTATCTTTTAAATGTGTGTTTATCAGTGTTGTGCCGTAATTTGAGACATATTACATTTCGATCAATAATGATGTTATAGAGAATAGAGGATGAAGACTAGCAGTGTGTTGAAAAGCAACTAAAATTGATTCTTTATATATAAAAAGATTTCAGTATTTATTGCTGCTTTATTATTTATTTAGTGCTGTGAGAAATAAAAAGATGAAACATCAAATGGCATAGAAAGTTGTTTAGCTATATATATATATACTACCAGTAAAAAGTTATGTATATGTATAGACACACACCATCATAGGAATTGCAGACAGTGGGTTTGATATCAAAGGCACAGTGAACAAAATGTTCTAGCACCCAAAATGGTTCTTTGGTGGGTGACCCTGAAGCATTCATTGTATAAGCTTTAAAATAAAGGTATCAGAAAAAAAAATTGATTTCTTAAAAAATCGATTGATGGTACCACTGAAAACTAAAGATATATCCTAGTTTTTAATTAAACAAGTAGTTCTTACTTGAAATTCAATTCCTTTCACATGCATTTAATTATAATTTTTTTAAATTTGGGAAAAGCCTCCTAAGTGAAGCTCCCTCATGAAGTTGAGAAGATGCCAAGATACTGTATAAAAATTTTTTGTGTAATACATTTTTTGTGGTCAGTGCATAATTCCACATGCTATTTTAATATAGCGTTAATATCATCATACTGTTAATGCCTTTATTACTTTTCTAAAATAGTAGAAAATAGTTTAAATGAAGAGAACCCTTGTATGAGCACGTGTTTTCAGATTTTGTGAATCTGTAATCTAAGATTATTAAGTAATCAGGCCTATACTTTAAGATAGATTTATTACTACTGTCTTGTTCGGAGTAAAGATCACAGGCACATCATAGATAGCATAAGCATTAAGATTCAAATTACAGATAAGATTGATTTGATAGTTGTAAAATGATGTGGCTGAAACTGAAAGAACAGTGGGAGAAGTTATTCTGCATTATGCAAGGTCATGGATTTACCTGTGACTTAATATGTTTCTATTTCTAATTAGACCTCTGATTTGGTGATTAATTTGCTGTATGAAAATTAGAACAAAATTAGAATGCAACTTTTGCATAATACTCTCTCTCACACATTGTCAAATCCAAGCAAGCAGAAGGCAGTCACAAAAGACTGTTTGTGTTCATTTTGTCTGGATATAATTATTGATTTGTTTCCTCACTGATAATAAAATCGGGCATCTATACAACCTGAACTCATGCAGTCCCATCGGGCTTCAGTAGGGACTGGGCTTCCAGGGTCAGGTCAGGTCTGTGTCATCCACTAGTGACGACTGATGACCTGCGGCTTTTGTGAAGTGAAGTGGTCAACATGTTTTTCACCAGCTCTTTGTAAGCTGTGTGCTGCTTCACAGAGTAGTTAGTTTAACATTACCTCACTCTATTGGCCAGCAGACTGGGTTAGCATTAGCCGAAGGGGTTTTTAACTTTTAACTTTAGGTGAGAACTATGCAAAATGCAAGTAACACAGTGATAATCAAGATGCAAATAAATGCTGTTTTGTTTTCACAAAGTTGAGGAAATGTGCTTTGAGGTGCATCACAGAGTGCCAAGCACTGAATAGCGTTCATTGATGGTGGCGCTCTGGTGGGCTAACACTAACTCAATAAGAAAGCTTCTATAGGCCTCAGCACAAACTCTGCTTCATTCCCATGACAGTTGAATGCAACAGCAGGAGGAGAGAATGATATTCAGCTCTCCTGACCTATGTGTCTGCTAGTCGACCTCTCTGGTGACACATCCAAACACAATACCGCAGCACAGCCTGATGATGACAAGCCTCCCTCACACATTCAGAAGTGCACACGCAGCTGGAAATTGGGTAGCTTTTGTGGTTGTTTTTCCATTTGATTCTGTTTGCTTTATGAATAGCATGTATTATGTCCATTATTTCGCCAATGAGATGACGCAGAAATATTAGTTGATAAAACTATTAATAGATTACAACAAAAATGTGTATAGTCACAAACCAGTGCAGCAACTCTTTTTTTTCCCCCCAGTTTTGAGATATCTCTCTACTTTAAATGCTTTGTAGGTGGTAAGTGGCAAGTGGTGTCGTAATTCTTGAGACAGTCGGTTGTTGAAATATTTCTCACAGGCCCTCCCCTGGGTCTGTTTGAACTAAGCCGAAACAGATTTCCTCTTTTCATAACCAATGTGGAACAAAAAAAACCGCAGCTCATTCTGCCTCACTTCTTCTATACAGAGCATATGGCAGAGCGGGAGTGCAACAGTTGGTTAAATGGAAGGCTACAGACCTGTACAAAGAAAAGCCCAGACATCACTAGCATTCCAAATAGGAGGCAGGCATAGTCTCTTTTATTGGACCAATATGTTGGTGCTTTTCCTTAGAGAGCCACTTTTGTTCCCATATCCTCTAGCATTCAGAGGCATGTTCTCAAATGTTTTACACCTCATATAGCACTTTGTATTTGTCAGGCACACTTTGACACAGATGTAAGTGATGTTACTCTTTTAAAAGAGTTCAGCGCAACAGAGAAGGTTATTTTGGTCTAGCCCAAGACTCCTCAGTGGGAAATGGGTGAGGGGAGACCTGGAAGAGGGTGGGTTCTGGTGTGTATCAAATCCTATATATAAAGTATATATAAAAAAAACCTTGAACATATAAAACCATAGCATTATTTATATATATATATATATATATATATATATATATATATATATATATATATATATATATATATATATATATATATATATATATATATATGAAGTATACACCATCATAGGAATTCCAAACAGTGGGTTTGATATCAAAGGCACAGTGAACAAAAAGAACAAAAAGTTCCCTCTAGCACCCAAAATGGTTCTTTGGTTTATCGCTCCAGGGCGACCCTGAAGGATTCATTGTATAAGCTTTAAAATAAAGGTCTGACAAAATAATTTTTTGATTTCTTAAAAAAACCTTTTGATTGATGGTACCACTGAAAACTAAAGATATATCCTAGCAAAATGTTCGTGGAAAAAATCTACAGGCTCCCTCTGTACAGATTTATTTAAGAACTAGGGCTAATAACTATAACTCCAGGGCTAATAACTATAACTCCAGGGCTAATAACTATAACAATTCAACAATAAATATAACTTTAGTAACTATAACTTTTATTTTTAACAAAATTAAAAAAAAAAATTCACATACTCTCAGGCTTAACCATGGGGATCCTCAGACCTCACTTTGAGAACCAGCATATCTATAGCATCACCCTGAAGAAGCTTTTCTGATACTTTTATACCTTCAGAGAGCTGTTTACCATTGAAGAACCCTTGAGTAACCTTTGTATAGTTCAGCTTGCTGACAAAATCATTACATTTCGGACCAGACGATTGGAAGCTGTACTAACTTTCTAAAAATAAGCATGAAAATTGGATTTTCAAGAAAATAATGGACATTAAATGTTTGTTCTGCTAAATGTCAGCCACAGTTAATTATTAGACAACCCCTGCCCTCTGATAGAAGAAGAGACACCTACATGATTTAGTTTTATTGCAACTTGAATCATACTCACCTGATTCAATGTCAGATGTAACTGAATCATATTTGTTAAATGTATTAAATTTGTAAGTGTGAATACATTATACTACTTATCGTATATTAGGAAACAGAATGTCTTTTAACTTATTTTAGCTTGCGCTGTTATGTTTTTTGACCTAGTTATTTTTATTTTTGAAACTTTTAAAGCCACTTGCCTTCTTCCAAGCTTTTGGTCTGTAGATTATTTTTAGTGTGTCTGTCCACATTGCTTAGTAATGGAACAAAATCATACTTGCAGATTTTGAAATCAAGTAGGTTACATGCTTTTTTGCCACTCATGGCACACACCCTTTTTATTAATGACCAGGTAATTCCTAATTCTGTACAGTCATGAAAATTGAATAAAACTTTAAAAATAATGTCAGACGTCCTGTAGTCTTAGAAACGAGTTTAGTTAAATGTCCGTTCATTCACCCCAAACTTGGAGTCATTTGGAGGTCTTTTACCTGCATCAGAGGACAGGAGTTGTCATCTGTCCATAAACACGGTGCCAAAAGAAGCTTTAGCCAACACAAAGAGCTTCAGATAAGGCAAATATAGCCTCTATGAGACTGGCTGTGACTAGAGCCATTCTTAGGCTGGAGCTGAATGGAATGTTTTTGAGTAGTGGGTGATGCTGAAAAGCGTCTCTCAGCAGCTGATTACTATAACCAGAGGTCTACGCCTTGTTTGGAGGTTAAGTTAGCTATACAAAGGGATCACTGACAATACTTTTAAGGCAACAATGTGTGTGTTTGTATTCAAAACTCTTGTAACCTTTTTGCCTCAAGATAAATTGGGGCTTGAGGCGAATCAGGTTACTCACTAAGCTCTCACTTCTCTCTCTGTTGCAACCTACAGAGTATGACTAAAATGTTGTTAGTAATTGTGAGACAGCCCAAAGCTTTGAGAGTCAGTTGACCTTTAGACCTTGGAGTGGGGTTTTAGACAGCACCATTGGCATGGTACGCTTCTCAGAGGGAAACCTGCATAATATCTGTCATTTTATTCTGTTTATTCTATTATTATTATTATTATTATTATTATTATTATTATTATTATTATTATTATTTGTGGCCTATCCTGTCACACTGCAGGTTGTGTATATGTGTATATGCATATGCAAGTAGTTTTGTGTTTGAGCTCTAGATAAGAGTGCCTGAATGTGCCTACATTGTTAGACCCCTGTCACTGCTCCTATTGTTTAGTCTGATGACAGTACCTTTCACTACACTCACTTGAACCAGGAGAACCACTGCATGTAACCTTTAAGCTCTCACCTCCGACCCTATCTGACATCTTCACACCCACCCAGGAAGTGACCCTATGCTGACCTGCCTGACAGTGGTGGGGTGTGAATAGGCCGGTTGAAGATGGGAGTGGTGAGTATGAGCGAGCGAACTACAGGAGCAGGCCGTAGGGGTTTTTGTTCTAATCGTTTCAGACCGATGTCGGCTTATTGAAGAGAGGCTATTACATGATAATGGCCATTTGAACTAAACGATGAGGGGGTTTAGGCCATGTAGGGGGGCAGGAAAATAGAGCAAAGGCAGGGTATGGCTTGCTGGAGCCAGGTTTGATAAATGAACTGGGAGGAGAGGCCCATCTGCTCTGGCTTTTGCTTTCCTTTATTTTGGTTACACGTTTATTTTTTTCGAAGGACATGGCTTATCTCCTTCACAGGATGACTTTTTTTAACAGTATCTTGCCTTCGTCTGGTAGATTTTAATGTATGAAATTAGTTTCACTTTAAGGTCTCTCTCCCTCTGTCTCTCTCTCTCAATCTCTTCAGCAAATTTCTCACATGACATGCGAGATCAGAGGACAGCACCGGCGGCCTCTTTGTCATAACCAGATATGGACCACCCTGGGACCACAGACATATTGTTATCATTTACATCGAGCAGGCTTGACTTTAACCAGAGTGGACATGTGTGTGGAAACAATAACATTAGGAGCTCTTAATTTCCCCTGGAAACACCATCAATTATTCATGCAGATCCAGTTGGTGTTATGGTTGCCTCCTTCACTCTGTGAACCACTGTTAATTACAACCTACAAGACTGTTACAGTTAATTTCAAGGCAAGCATATTGTCTCTTCAAGGCTGTCGAGTGGGTCATAAATTATCCTGAAGGTGAAGGAGAACTCGGGGGAAGCAGTTATGAAAATTTCATCAATCTCAGCCGCGCGCCACAGCTGCTCCTGTCAGCGGCCGCATTGTGGAAGAGTATCGCCGGGCGCGGGGTCAAAGCTGGGGGGCTGCCAGGGCCAGGGGGGCCTGTCACATCCCAGGACTGCTCTCTGTCACAGCAACGCACTTACACTTACTCTCTCTCACACACACACCAGTCGTTACTAAGGTTCTGGGCAAAAAGCCACAGAGGCAATCTTCAGGCTGTCCTCTTCTATTAATTTACTTACAGCATGCACTGTGGTCAAGCTCCTTCCTTTATTATATAGTGTGTTTGTGTGTGTAGTGTGCAATCATCATGACTGTAGTAGTCAGTTCGGGTCAACTTTTCTGAGGCTAAACCGGTCCATAGATAACTAGGTCTTTATGCCCATCTGTAGCTAAATACATCTCCACTCAGTAGTGTAGCGGAGATAAGAGCTGCTCTCCAAATCTTAATCCATTTCTCATTGATGTCAGCTACATCACATTACGTTACATTACACACACACCAGCACACCCCCACACCCCTCATTTCCTCTGATCAGCAATGTGAGGCCAGCAGGCGTGAGTTCTTCCCTCTGGTGCCCCGCTCTGCCAACAGCTGTGCCACCCATCCGCAGTCATACATCAGCGCCCATGCCCATCCTCTCCCCCTTGGCCAGAGACGGGCACTCAGGTGTGCGCGCCAGCCTTGCTCGTCAGGTGTGTACATCCTCTTCCATCCCTCAATCTGTCAATTAGCGAAGTATGTGTGTGTGCTACATTCCACGAGCTCTGAAGTTGGCCGGCTGGCCTGTCACTAAGCGGAGAAGGGTGGAACAAAGCTGACATGGCTGTTTTGTCTTTTCTTTTATTAAGGGCTGAGACGTGGGGTGGAATTTTAGAGTCTGTCATGCTGACAAAGGCTTTTTTATTCAAAGTTGTACAAAGCAAATAGGCTTATACATTACCTTCCTGACTTATTGTTTCATGTACAAACTAAACGAACGACCACATAATCCTATATGGGTTTATTCAGCGATGATACGACTTGAAAGAAAGGGCAAGCTTGTCTACACTGCCACAAATTAGTCTTTTATGTCTCAAGTAAGTATGAGGTCTGAAATGTGTATTCTCTCAGCGAATGCCGTATGCATTATTCCCACTGAGAGATGTGTGATGCCTGATTTAGCGAATGACCTTGTGTGTTCGGGGCTCTGTCTGGGTCTTAGTGAAAGCCGTCTTCTCCTTAAGATGGGCACGTTTTGGCACTTCGGACAGACGCGTAAACAGATGCAGTCTCTGTTAGTAATGACAGGTGATTATATGTGGCAGTGGTGCCAAGGCAATTAAACGGTGGGCTGACGGCACCATTTGGCGCACTGTTATCCCAGCGTTAGGGCTAATTGTAGCGGCACTTTCGCTCCTGCCAGGACGTGGCTTCGAACATCGTTAATTTTACACCAGAACATGTCGTCTGCAGATGAATGCTGGCTTTGCTGGAGCTTGCTTCTATTCCAGGCAGGAACAGACACTCAGAAGTAATTAGCCTCGCTTTTTTTTTTTTTTTTTTTTTGCGCATCTAGGGTGTGTTTTCATATTAATATGTGGCCTTTCCTTGGTGATGCCATGTCTGATTTGGTGTGCTTAGGTGGTGTGTGGTGACCAGTAGGCTTCAGTGGCTCCACAGCTGTGACAGTGTTCTTGTTTGATGTTTCTTTACCAGTTCTGCTTGATGCCTTTCAACTATTGTAACTCTGGCATGTATGAGAAAGGTGGCCTTTCATACCATTTGTAGTTTTGACTCATTTGTGGTAAAATGAATTATGATCATTATGAGCACTATTAAGATTTGATAGCTCATGACACAGAAAATATTTTTAAGTGGCTATGATGGAACCTTAAAAAAAAACCAAGAATAAGGTTGCATGTTAAAAGCATCATTAAGCCAGTGTCCTGAAGATAGAATCATTTGTCCAAATGTACAGTCAGTAGAGTGTTATGTCTGTTAAACCTGATTGGCATCACTATGTATTCGTGAGTACAGAATCTTCAGCCAAAACAAATGAATGCTCAGCAGCAGCTCAAGGCCATAGATTATAGTGGGGCAGGATGATATTAATAATGACATAAAATTAAGTCTAGAGGCTATCACACTTGATTTGTGCTATATGTTAATATCTAGTGAATTTTTAAAATAACTCAATATTAAGCAGTTGAGAGATCAACGATATAGTCATCTAGCATACTGTACAGCAGCTTGGTTTGAGTGGTTTTAGACATAACTTTGTTCAACTGTGTTTTATACAGCAGGTGTGTTTGCCTTGTTTCAGCAAAATTTCCAGCCCCGCTACATTTTATAAACCACAGAAAAGTCCTGAAATTAGCCCACACATTTTCTTCATTTCTCAGCCTTGCATGGAAAACAAGGTCATCTTGGTGCACTGATGTACAGACATTATCCATGCCATAATCCCCCTTTCCCTCTCCTAATTTTTGCAATATACCTAACAGGAGAAATGGTTATGGACATAATAGATACACTTTGCATTTGTTTGCGGAGATTTCATTCAGGTTATTTGCTATAAAACAAGATCTTGGTAGCCACTAAGTATTTTTAAACTAGCCTAGTCTGGCAACCCTGTCATTAACTGCTGTCTGCTCCTCCTCCTCCATTGAAAATGTTCATAGAACAAGTATGGGGCAGTGTGATTCTTTCCCTAGTGGGCCTCTATTAGCACTTGTTGCTGTTTCCATTTTTGACCATTAGGTGCAATAATAACTCAATGGAGCTAAGCTAGCATACTGCCCCACATTTGTGCAACATCTATTAAGGAGAGCAAATCAATAGAACATCGGTTTATATCTGTCAAATAGCAGCTTTTTTTTTTTCAAATTGTTGGTCACTCCAAAGAGGCAATTATTATTTCAATAGAATGTAAGATGTATAAAGTTGTGAATGAGGAAGTTATGAAGATTAACATGTATTGAACCACTGATATATATGGTGGGGGGTCTATGAATGAGCCACCACTGCAAATCCAATTCCTTATATACTGTAAGCGGTTTCAAAGCACAGCAAAGTAGGAAGCATATGCTAAAGTAGCACATTGAGATTTCCTATAATTCAGAAAATATCTCCTATTTTACGCATGATATTCATTATATCTATGAAATTCCACTTGCCTGATACAGTAATAGTAAGGTGACTGTAGCTGAATATACAGTAAGGACGGCCACCCTGGCTTAATTTGCGCTTAGCCTGGTCTGTGCCAAATGACACTCACCCGGTCTGCTGGACTGGTTAACATATGATGCCATTTGCTGTCGCCCAATGTGGCATGCTGTTATTCTTTAATTACTCTGGCTTTAACAGTGCAGGGCTTGGGCAGCCTCTGCTAACTAGCTTTAATCAGATGGGATCTCTAGGAACATGCTCTACCAGCATGCAATGGTATGTATGACTTAACAGTCATGTACACACACCCCTTCACCAGCAGATGCACATTATTTCTGTCTTATACTTGCATCTCAAGCAATGAGCATGTTATCCCTGGATTTATAGTACAAGTGTTGGCAGAATGCATCTGATGCAATAGCCTAAGCTAAAAAGTCAGTGTGGTTATTTATGCAGTTTGAAGGGAAAAAAGGTTTTCCCTTCACATATTTCACTGAATGTAATAGTAATAGAAAGCTAGACAAAATTAAAAGTGTAATCACTTTGGGTGTTTGGTTATCATCCTTACTTTCCAGTAAATTTTACTTTTCCTTCGAATTCCTGTTTCCACTATTATTAAAAAAATAATATATAAAAAGAATAACGCATGCAATAAGTGACATTTTAAGCTTAAACTTACAAGGAAGTTGAATAGTTTTTTAAAAATGTTGTTGGGATTTTTTTCAAACACAAAAGGTAATGCAATTTCTGCTACAAAACACTGGTTTCAAAATTATTGTCACCTTTACAATTAATATTGTATGAAGTCTGCCCTGGAGAGAATAATAGCATTGAGTCATTTCCTGTAATGATGCAGACACTTGTAGAGGGATCTTGGACCACTCTCAGCATCACATGCAGACCATTTTAAACTCCTTTATATTTTTAGGTTTGTGCATGTGGACTTCCCTCTTCAATTTAGACCACAGGTTTAGCTTATCATCTTGTTGAACGCATCTAAGGCTAAGTCTGAACTTCCTGGCAGAGGCAACCAAGCTTTGGGGTAAAATATACTGGTACTTGGAATTAATGATGTTTTCAGTGTTCACAAAACCCTCTGAAACACAAAAGAGCCTCAAAGCATCACTGATCCTCCTCCATAGTTTACAGTAGTGTGTATCAGGTCCTTTTCCTTTATGCCCTTTTGTCACCAAAATGATGATGGTGTATATGACCAAAATGTTTGATTTCAGTCTCATCTGACCACAACACATGATGCTAATTATAGTTCAACGCTTGGTGAAGTTATAGTTCAACACAGGTGCTGCATTTTGTGAGATGCTCTCAGGAAGGGCTTCTTGCTTATAATGCTTCCAAGCAGCTTGTCCTGAAAGTGGAAAGCTGACAACCACAAGAATAATCTAAATCCTGCAGCTCTATTACTGTGATCTTTGGGCCATTTTCCAATTCCTGGAATAACCAATTTTGATAAAAATTTTTGTTATTTGTCTTAATTGTACCTATTTATATTTTTAACTGCTTATGTATTTTTATGTACATTACCTAAACTGTGCAGGTAATTTCGTGTTGAACATTCTTTACCTTTTCTCATGCTAGTGGATAACAAAAGGATTTTTATGGCTCATATATACTCCGGGGAAACAGGACATGGTAAAAGTCACCAACAGAGTTCCTGAGGCCTGAGAGCAGATGAAAAATAATATCAAATGTTTTTGTTTTTCACAAATGACAAATTGTTTGCATTTATTTAAAAATATTCCTTAGGAGTGTCAGTAATTTTGCCACATATATCTTTGAGAGAAATTACTATTTATTATTATTTTTTGTGATAGATTCTCATATTGTTTGAGTGGAACATTTGTAATAATTATTGTGTATTATGTGCATTTTATACCATCATTTTTATAAAGGGTGCCAATAATTCTGAAGGGCACTGTATGTTTAAGAAATGTCATATCTACCATGTAGCATCTTATTTTTTTTTTTGCCTGTCCTTATTTGGGCTATTCTGATGTTCCTAATGCAAACACTGGGAACCTTAATGTAAGAGCTACTGTAAGTGTGTGTGTGTGTGTGTGTGTGTGTGTGTTGGCAGAGGACAGTGGTGTCAGATGGAGTATAATTAGGAATCGGTGAACAGACTGTCCTCCCGGTGGGGTTAGTATGCTAGATGCTGTTGGGATTCAGTGTTGTCAGTTTGGCCAAGGCCAGCGACTTCTAAATATTGGGTCAAAGACACTTCCTGTGTATTTCCATCTAATCCCCTCACACAGCTGTGCCAAACTCATCAACGGTAATGAGACACACACACACACACACGCACACTCACACACACTCTGCACACTGCACACAAACCTACTGTAATGATGGCAAGTTAGTTTTTATGTGTAAACCAATACAGAAATGTGAAGTTATGTTTTAAATTATATAAAAGTTACTACAGTTTTCTTGCTGAAGTTTTAAATATTTTTGAATATCAAACTGCTTAACAAACTGAACTCATATTCCAAGCTTGAGTCCTCTATAGGCTTTCAAGTTACTCCCAGATGACAGTCCTAAATAACTTTTGTCACAGACAATTATATTTGTGTTTAATTCCAGGCACAAAAATACCCATGCCAGTGTAGCTGATATAACCATGACTGTTCAATTTGACATGGACGTAACCACCTCATAACATACCATTAGAGCACACCATAATACAAAGGAGGGAGCTTAGAATTTGAAGCAGGGAACAGTCTAAGTATTCCTGATAATCCCTTTCTGATTGAAATGTCACTGATAGTGCGACGGGGCTTGTCACCCTGAATAACAAATTCTATATTTACTCAGGGCCAGACTAGAGCTCCACTGCCCAGGGTGCGCATGTCTCCCTCCATCAGCTGAAAAATGAATCAGCCCCATTTAAGCAGCACAATGCGGGTGAGCCCCGGGGCAGTAAGACTTTCTTAGCAGGGTTTTTTTTTTTTTTTTTTTTTTGGCAACAATATTTGTTACAGCTTCAGATTGTTTTATATTTTTTGCTTCTTTCTTTCTCCACTTTGGAAAACCTAGATGACATTTGTTTTCTCTATAAACAGTATCTGTCAGATGTTTATTTTTGATGCAGTATTGTGCAATCAGCTCTGATTTTTTTATGGGAAATAAATGTATTTGATGCAGAATTTTTTTTTTTATAAATAACATTTTGCAGAAATAACAATAATATACATCAAATACCTTTGCCATGTGGGAAAATATTGAGGTGATAAAAGAAGCTAACTCCCTTGTCATTAATCATTCTCATGCAATTGTCATTAATACTGATAATCATGACATTAATACAGTGGGGAGAAAAGGTTCTTTCTTTCAAACATCAACTTACCACCTATTTTTGCTGTCCTATATTTTACATGTATTTATTTTATATTTATATTAACAGCTCTTGTGCTTTTTTTTTCTTCCTGCTGTGTAAAGACACACTGACACTTGTTTTAAGTGGTTAAAATGGAGAGAGCAATTAAAGGAGGTTA
This sequence comes from Pangasianodon hypophthalmus, assembly GCF_027358585.1. NCBI lineage: Eukaryota > Metazoa > Chordata > Actinopteri > Siluriformes > Pangasiidae > Pangasianodon > Pangasianodon hypophthalmus. The sequence goes on along the minus strand of NC_069718.1, from coordinate 16,208,449 downwards.
GACAGTGAGAAAATGTTGTAATTGTGAGATTTAAACTTCTTTTGTGCCCTATCTGTGACAATGTGCGTAAAAGGGAGAGAAAAGCATTATAGACCAAATTTGTGTGGCCACTGGTGCTGAGCAATATAATGATGATTTTGGCTTCAAGTCTGGGATTTTACATTTTCACAGAGATTGACTTTAAGACATTTAAGGGAAAGCACAAATAATATACCTCAAATTGGAGGCATCAGATGTATTGAGGTAAAAGAAAAAAAATTAAAAAGGCAGACAAGAGGAAGGCTTTGAGTAGCAGTGGTTAATATATTTGCATGCTGGCGAGACAGGCCCTGTAAATACAGGAATTATCACAGAGTTAGGGAGTTAATTAACGAATGTTAAGGAGCCCCACAGGAGAGGGGTTTGACAGACTGCTAAAATGGTTTCTCATTACCTTTCCTGATGACCTTTGAGGTAATAACTACAGTGGACTTCCAGATCCTGCACTCACAATGTAGTACATCAGTATCATGCAGTATCACATTTGAAAAATAATATATTATAGGAGCAGAGCAGCATGTGATATAAATATATTTAAGTTCAGCATGCAATGACACTTCTGTTTTGGCGCCAAAGCATGTTGAATGAAGTGTAATGTGTATTGAAAAATAAGCCTTTTTTGTATGCTTGTCCTTGGAAAGAGATGTGTTTTAGCTAGTTGTTTGATTCCCATGGCAAAAATTCAGGTACTTCAGATACACATACTGCCTTCCATGTGTAACCTCCTTAAGAATACACGTCAAGAGTTTGCAAAACACCTTTTGACTCTTTCATTGCACTGATAGCTACTGCATCGTCTCTTACTGAGGTCAGACACTCAGTGTTATTGAATCAGGTCTGATCCACTGCCAATGAGAATCCAATGCCATTGATCTCTGTGTAATATGAGCTCATTAGTGTACTGACTCAGGGTCAGGTTGTTTGGGAAATGAAGAGGGTGGCCATTTTGACCTTAGCAAGCGCCTCCAATCGATTAGCTCTGACTGGGAAAATAAGCCACTGAGAGGTTAACTCTGCTTTGCCTGAAACACGATTACAGTACTTCAGCCTCTTGGTTAAAGCATTAGACCAGAGTAACTTAATTAGCACTTTCTTATAGTATTAATAATGACTTGGGCAGACTGATTTACATTGATTCTTGTTTCGTGTGTTTCATGAGACGAATGGCACCACATATTTGATGTGTTTAAGTTGTGTGAGAGTGCTTGCTAAACTGCTGTACTCAAAGGTAATGTTCTTCATGTATTAGATTAGAGGCAATAAGTATTTCAATTGAGTGTTACAGACAGAGTCAGGTAGGACTACAGATACTTTATGGCACAAAATATGACCGGTGTTTTGAGGTGGTGTATTTGGCACTTTTGGAAGTAATTCAGCTTAACTATATATAGCACCTCCCTGTTATTGTCATTAATACGTTTATGATTGCTATGAATTCCGTTGAATAATTAACAAATTGCTGCTCTTACAATTACAAAAACTGCCTTTTTGTCTATTGAACCTCATCTGTCCTCTAAACGATTGTTGACACTGTGGAGCAGCATCTAATATAAATGGTTAATGGGTTGTGATGACCAACTACATGGTTGAAAGACCGTGTAATCTCCCCTCAATTACCGAAAGGCGCATGCAGCCCTCTCTGAAGCCCTTCCCTTCCTCCCTTTCTCTCTCCCTCAACCAGCTGCCACTGATGAGCTCTGATCGTTGTGCTGTCAGGTGTAAAAAATGAAAAGCGCTGCACTAAGGAAGGCACTTAGATACACTAGACAGATGACTAGTTATTTGTGTGCTTGCACCATGTGTCACAGTAGAAACACGGCGGCCTTCTGCATCTGCACATCTATTGCTTTAATTAGCCATACAGTCTGTCAGTGCAGAAGTGGGCAGGTACGCTTTATATACAGAGGTGTGCGGCTGCATTAATACAATTCAGGCTCACTCAGTGACAAGACACTCTTATGCAATAATCACAACCAGACTCTCACAGAGGCAACGTTGACGGCAGCATTGCCTCTAGATTTGATTTAATATTCTTTCACACTTTTTTTTTTCCTCCTCTGAAACATTTGAGGGAACGTATTGATATACAGAGGGAGCAGTTCTTAGTCTGGAACCTTCTCCAGTACCTTATTTCTAATTATGTGAGAAAAGAAACATTGTGAGTTCAGGGATGTTTCGATAATGGCTATCACTTTTGAGCTTCTTTTTGCAATGGCTTTGATTAAGAGGATTATACGTAGCTTAATGAGGTTTCCAGTTGAGTGCACAGAGTAATGGGGATAATTTCCAGCCTGGGATTCCTCTTTCACTGCAATCTTCACTCAGGTGATGGAACTGAATGATCTGAACTCCCCTCTCAGAAACGCATAACGTAATCAATACCGCCTCAGTATGAAATCATTTCAACTGAAACTTCAACCTGTTTTCCAGTTCACAAGAAACAATTAAACTGAGTGCTTGAAAATCATATGAATTCATTCTTTATAGATTTTGGACTGTTTCCTGCTTAACACTGAACACAGCTGAAATGGCTCAAAATGGGATTTAAAATGGACAGGCATGAAGTTGGTGGCCTGTATATTCATCAGAGCACCAGTGTTCTTGCTCTGACCCGTGCTTCCCCTGATGATTCTGTTTTACCGTTGCTCATGTGGGGCCACGGCTAAAGGCAGCAGACTGACTAATGTTTTTATAACCTCCTAGACAGGCAATACAAATGATTCCCAATCTAATCTAATCATGCCCTTCAAAGAAAAAAAAATGAAAAATGGAGCATTTGCAGATATATACTCAGCACTAATGTCACAGCTTTGGGTTCTAGGTTGCCTCTGGGCTTATACCGTACACAGGTCCTTTCTCCCAGCGAGTGAGGGAAAGAATGATGTGAATATTATTCCTTTCTCAGTGGCATTAGAAGCCCTCATGGTTTTGGCGACAACTTTATCGCAGCACCAATATGAAAACGGAAGGGGTTGGAGCTCATATTCAGCGATGATTGACAATTATGGCCACATAATTCTCCCCCTGTCATTTCTGCTCGCAGACTCCTTCCCTCTCCATCGAGGTGACATCCCTCAGATAGAGGGGGATAAATATGCCATAAATCAAGCCAAAGGCTTATAGGTCCCCACTGGGATAATCTGCCATGCTGCACCGGCCTAGTATTCATCATTAGATTGTGAACTAGAGCGAGGTCATGACACCAGGTAATTTCCTCTCCCCCACCCTCCCCCACCCACCCCCACTTTCAGTCTCTTTCTCCCTATACCCCTCTCTCTCTCTCTCTCTCTCTCTCTCTCTCTCTCCACCCTTGGACATACACCTTGTGAAAAGCCTCCTCATATCAACCAATAAGAGAGCATTAATATGAGAGTTTCCCATCCTCTCTCCCTGCCCCCTACTGCATTCAACGATAACCACATTTCACATCAACATTTCTTCTCGCTTTTTTTCATCTGCCTCCCATTATGTAGCGTGTCTGTCATCCACTGATTTATTAGCATGTCCTAGCACTGGCGAGCTAGCTTCAGTTTGGTTAGCGCTGGCGGTCCTGTCAGATATCGAGTTAATTACCAGCAGTAATGAGGGGCTGCTGCTTGGGTGGACATGACATTTGAGGCGTGTCGTTGGTGAAAAAACAAACAAATGAAAAAATTTCATTAGTACAAAGTGACAGCTTGCTTTTATCTGGCTGAGCCGCTCAGATTGAACTTCACTCTCCGTTGTTTGTTTAGAGCATAATGAACTGTGCACACATTTTCCTCTTCTTCTGACACAGACGGTACCAGATTCTTCCTAACAGTCAACAATAACGATGAAAAAGCTCGCCCTGCATGTGTAGCCGCAAACACATCAATTATTCATCTTTGTTAGCCTTATTATTTCCCCTCCGCCGACATTAAATGCTACCTGGTATTTGAAGGGAGCTAATGATCAATGGGCCTTGAAGCCTGGGAATGCAGTGAGGTGTGTGACAGTACTGATTATATTTACACTTCATTCCCCTAAATATAGATCTGCTGTCCCACTGGTCGCGATGAATGCAGTGTTAGTGTAGAGATGTTGCCTCATGAGGTGACAGCGGTGGAGAATACAGCTTGGTTGTAATGAGAGGGCTTGGGAGCAGGGGGCTCAGGGGAACACAAGAGGCCTGGATGCATCATTTCTACCTGCTAAGCAGATGTCTATACTGCACATACTCTCTCACATGCTATATAGGTGGATGCCACTGCAGATATGAAGGATACACAAACACACTTTTTTGATGCTCAATAAAATGCATCTGAGGACTAAAATAACAAATTGACATAAACCTGGTCCTCTTTGCATCATATAGTATAGTAATTCCATAGCCTTGCATATTTTTTTGTAGCCCGAGGAAGACTTTTTTTTGCCACCAAAGCTTGTAAGGTAAGCAAAGGACTACAATAAAAATTGAACTCCGTTTTCAATTTCAGTAATACTTTCAGACAAAACAGCATGATCAGCATCATGCTGTTGATTGAGATCTTACATTTTGCCAGTTTTAATTTGCCCTACTTCTTTGCCAAGTCTACATTCTCCTTATAGATGTTCATTTGTTTTCCCATCTTCCCTTCCCTTTCATTTCCCCATTTCTGTAATTCTTTTATTTTTCGATTTCCGTTATTTCTTGTCTGGCTAAATCACATCTCCCCTCCCCTCCTTCCACCTTGATAAATAATTTGCGATGATGCGCGCAGCCGTCAGTCATCGAGGCCTGCGCGACGTGAGCTCTGCTGAGATGCGATAACTGCTCCCATCTCTTCACTGAGGCATGGAGATTTATTGAGCTGCGATAAGTGACGCGCTAGCCATCACACTCAGCCAAATAGACTCCCCTATGCGTTTATTCTTATTGCGGCAAGAGATGCAAAATGTCTCCCCAGAGGGCCCAATTGCTGCCAAAGAGGCCTGGCAGCCTGTATGTGTCATTACTTTCTATTAGATAAAGAAGGAAATGCGGCTCTCTGGGACTTCGCCGATGATGGCAGTCGTTTGTGTGAGTGACAGAGCATCACTCACTGGCAGCCCTGAAGACGACTCCCAGGCACAGAGTCCCGTCTTACGCTGTCATATTTTTCTTCCCTATTTAGATGTTTGCGTTGTCTTCACTGCACTTCTAAGTCATTATGGATCAGAGGGCTCTCGGGCTGCTGCTGGAAACAGCCGTGCAGTGTGGAAGCAGTCCTATCACAGGCTGTCACAACTTTGACACACTTTGAGAAAAAGATCTGCGTTTGGGCCTCAAAATGATGCATAGGTTGTATGTGTGATTATAACTATGTAATAGATGTGTAATAGGCATAGTTTGCTGTAAAATGCATTTCATTGCGAATGATGGCTTTATGTATCCTCAAGCTATAAACACAAACCACATCATGTAAGACAGACAGCTGTTTTCTTTTTTAAGCTGTAGTTATGAAGTTCGAGAACAAAATTTTGTTTGATCAGCAAGTTACTATTAGAGACTGTGCTCATATTTTATCCATTCTTAATGTATGACTTTGCTCCTGTCCACCTGCAGCAGACCAAATGTCCTTTCATTAAATATTCATACAGATGATGTCTGTAATGATTTCCTGTCACCTCGCGTCTGTTCAGCTCATAGTTTCACTCCATTTTCTTCTTTGTCACATGCTATTGAAGTCAGTTAGCCTGAAACGGAAATGGCTTTTAGCTCTGTACTTGCAGAAGTTTAAAATCAATGCTGTCACTTTCTCACTCAGAGAAATGCTAATCTATTTATTTATGGGCTTGTGTTATGTTTTACTCTTTCTCGCTGTTAGCCAAGTTGCTCAATTTAGTCATAGCATGTAAACACGCTTGTAGGTCAGCACTATGATATTTTTAATCACTGTTTTGTCACACATCTGTCTGTCTCATGTCCCTTATAAAGTCCTAATCCTCAGTGGACATGTGCAACCTCATATGTTCGGGATCCTCTTGTTCTTCTATATCTGCCATGGACTCATGTTGTGTGTGATGTATCCTTGACATATTCTCTTATATCCAAAGTCCTGTATAATTCTAAATCATCAATAGACCGCTTAGATCTAGAAGACAGTGGTAAATTTACTTGGTAAATGCTTTGCATGTTCTCTGTATGATCCAAATACAGCTGTTTAGCTTCACCCTCCAGTGCTGCCTAGGGGAGGATGGACTCCTCTTCTCTGTCAGACATTTTCCCTCTCACAGTTTCTCTTTACAGAGTGATCCTTTCAAAGATGGCCCTTAGTCATCAAAATTCCATAGAAAAAATCTCAGATGTTAGAACACACGGAATGGCAATATGAACGAATCTGCATGTAGTCATGAAACAATTCCTATACAACTCATGAATCGGCTTCAGCAGTGTGGAAAAGGTCTCACCCACAAGTCCCTTATTTCCATGTCGTATGCATATGTTACATCCCAATGTACTCTCATATACATCTAAATTACTTTGAAAACTCTTTCTAATTTATGTTGCAGCAGTGAGCCAATCACAGGAATGCATTCAGCAGATCGCAGTATGATATATGATGGGTTATCCCTTTCTGCCTGCATGTGCATTAACCCCGGAATCAAACCACCGTGCCAAGTTTTGGAAATCCCTTAATAAACAAGCTGAGTTTCATTCAGCCTCATCATACAGCACATTACATATGTTTTTGCGTTGAAATGAAATTGAGTAACAATAATATTATATGTGAAAATATCCAAGCGTCTCTGAACAGCTCCAATGCAGCGCCACAGTGCCTCTTGTACACAAACACACTGTATCTATGAGCTGATTCACATTAACAGATTGCATGCTGACACTAAATCCCATTACCTATATTTTAGTATGATGCTCCTGTATGCACAAATATGACTATTAACATGATTGGAAATTATTGTTATTGTTTACATTATTCTATTTACTGTATTTCGTGTAGTTACTGATTTCGATTTAGCTGATTTAACTACAATTCAAGTCATTTTTCAGGTCGTTAAAACATTACGGTCAAATTTACATGCACTCTGACCAGATGTGAGTATGACCAAACAGATACACCAGGTGAAATGGTTGAATAAGGAAACTTTCAGTGGAATTTTCATATGCTGGTTTTATGATCCGATTTGACCGTACACAACTTTGACGAATAAGGTCTAATGTGGAAATAGTATGTAATGCATATATAAGCAGTTCCTCGGATCCAAATACTACAGTATTATTTATTACACCACATAATCTAAGAAGTCTACATATACATTAATTTGTCTGTTTGTCTGTTGTGTAGTTGCAGCTGGGTTGGGAAGGGGCTAAACTTTGATTCATTTCTTTATTATTATTATTACTATTTAATTTTTTTTCCTCCTCTCACTATTTCTACTTGATGTTTTTATTGTTGGATGGGGTAATGTGTGTATGTTAGGGAATGAAACTCACTATTGCGTGTAAAATAATACACTAACTTTATATCCAATATAAAATGAAATTGTAAATGATTGTGTGCTGGCTTGCAGAATGGGGGTGGAGGGGAGATGATGTGTCTGTTATAAGTGCTACACAAATAACAGAAAATCGATTTGAAATTTTCCTACTGAAGAGATTTGATTAAACTTCAGCCATTACTTCAGCCCCTCCAGTTTTATTCCACTAAGTGCAACTTATCAGTTCCACTTCTGCCACATTAGTGGGTGTTGACCTCATGACTGGGCTCATTAACCACTGTTTATGTAGCCAACAGCCTCTGGGCAAACTTATTCTTATGCATTTGACAAATGGACAAATGTTGTTGTCCATAGCTTTGACACCTCTGGTGTGTGTGTGTGTGTGTTTTATTGGCTATACAAGGCTCTAGAGTTCTTTATAGCTTTGTAAGAACATACCACTTTAATCTTATGGTGTGTGAGATGTCCACAGTTCTCCAGCTATAAATATGTGTTGGAGAGTAATGTCAAATATTCTCAGATATTATATATTTTATTATACAAAAGTTTATTTATGGGTTTTATGCTCCATGCAGATATGTTTTAAATATTTTTTGTTCTTTCTTCCTTTTTAGCTACAAAATAATGTTGCAATAATTGCTCTTTTTCATATGGATGTATGGCTTTTAAGCTTAAAATTATTTTTGTTTTTCTTCTAATGGAAGGAGATGGTGATGGTTTTCATGCCATGCTGAAGTTTAGTTCACTTACTGTACAGAATCTCTATTTGGAAAAGCATCAATCTCCAGAGGGAGTTTATTCCATTGTATGTGGATTGTGTACGCTTGACATAATTTAAGGCTAATAATAAAAAACAGATTTTTAAAATATTGATATGTTAGGAGATGTATATTTAATATTTAGGAGTCTCGACTGTCAGTGCTTCGTAACAGTCACCAAGTTTTCTGCTATGGGAAAGTCTTCAGGACAGAGGGGTTTGTGCTTTCTCGGTAAAACAACAAGCTTCGTTTTTCTTTTTATTAACTTTAAGAAAGAGAAAAAAATTAGTTTGGTGATGAAATGACCGTTTATAGCGGTTATAAGGAATAACAGGAACTAACTTGTGTTGTGGATGTTCCATTACATTAAATCTAACTATAAATGTTTAAAAAGCATGACATTGTTTTTTTGTTTTTTTTTAATAAACTAAAAAATTGCAATTGTTTGCATATTAGTGGAATAAAACACATCTGACCATGCTGAAATAGGTATCTCTAAAGGATTATTGTCTTATAACAGTGTGGACTTTTGTATTTTATTCCTTTTTTTCATATTTTGTTCCCAAAGGACTACAACAGAAATTACTGCTAATACCCATTGTTCAGATAAATGCTATTTACAATTAGTAACACCACTTTCACCAGCGTGGAAAGGTAGATATTTGAGATTTGCTTTTTAATTTCAATGTCTCTATTTCCTCTGTCTTTCTTTTTGTCATCCTCTGCTTCCTTCTGGCGCTGTCCCTGTTTTCGATACATGGCTGAAGGAGCAAAAAGCACATCAATTTTTATTTCGTCTTTCTTCTTCAAATGCAGTACAACCAAATGCATTTGCACTTTTTAGTAATAATAGTCATAAATATGAATGTGACCAGAGATGCCCATGCCTCTGTGACGTTCTTTTGATTCTCCCTCAGAGATGCTATTTATACAATAGAATTTTAGCACATTTATTACCGTCTGTCGAGTGCGTTGAAACAGTCTGATTCATAACCACTGATGTACTCTGATGCCACTGGAGGACGTGAAAGAGGCATCTGAAAGGAATCTATTTGGCATCTCTGCTCTTTTGTCTGCCATTCTCTTGGAAAAAGGGCCAGGAGCTTTTGTATCCATCTCTCTTATTCTCCACCTCCAGTTTTCTCTTCTCAATGCCCCTTTGCTTTGTCAGGGGAATCATTACTGCTTTGGTGAATATTTCATACACTTCAATACCTCTCCTCTTATTCACCTGACAAATACGGCCTCTCATCCACCCACGAGCTGAGCAAATAAATAAAACACATCCTACTGAGAAACCTGGACAGCCCATTGTGTTTGTCTGTAACTTCTCCTTTCTCGAGTGCTAGCCCTGCACAGCTGCAGTGGACTGGTAGATTCTTTATGTTACCATGGGCCATAACAGCGTGGCCTTTCATATAATAAGACCTTTAATGAAATATTCTCTTTCTCAAACTCAGCAAGATGTCCATTTGATAAGATATTTTGAAAGTTGTGTATTTTCTTTTGAAACTGACCATCACTCATGTTCACGCTCCTGCATCCCTGCCAGGCTTCAGGGAGAGGAAGGAGCAAGAGCAACACTTCTGAAGAAAGTTCCACTTTTAAGAAGAAATTGATATGGAGACGTCATAGCAACTTTGCTCTACCTAGACTCAACAGAAAAGCGCTCCAAACTGAAATTCTGACCTCTCTCTCTGTCTGTGATTCTAATTACATTACACCCTTTTATCAAACTAGCTCCCAGGTGAGGGAACGATATTAAGACATAATTATGTGAATATAAATAATGTTTAGATTCACTAAGGTTGGCAGCATGTAAGAACTAGTTTATTCACTTGGTGAAACAAGCTCATATTTAATTTAAACTGAATTCCACAGCGTCCTCTGGCTATGATGGTTTTTTTCAGGTATATGGCAGGAGAAAGGATAGCCTAAGGGCTGTATACTACTTTCAAAGCCTTTTGAGATTTCCCCTGTCCTCTTGTTGCTATCTTTTTTTGCTTCCATTCGTGACCAAACCTTTTGTTAGACTGCCCTTGGTCTTACATGTGTAGCTGTAATTATGAATGAAGCGAATGAGTTCTATAAACCATCTACTCTTTTTCTGTCCCCTCTAATGTCAAATAAAAGACAGATGTATATTAAAGTATTGATCTGGAAACAGAAGTATGATTTATCCATCGCAGAAGATGTGCAGAACTACAGTCATTGTAAGCTGTTCTAGACATCTCTTTATAAAAAAAAAAAAAAAAAAGCTCTACAGGCCAGGATTGAAGGCTGATGTGTATCTATCCTGTCATGTTTATATATCTTATTTATTACATGTTTCAAGCCACATTATGTGACTAAACCTTGTACCATCCTAAGAAGCTCAAAACAAAGTAATGCATGTCTGTGTAACAGCTGTCCTCATGAGTACCTTGTGTTTCTGCGTTGGTTTTTCATTAGAGTGTGTGTGTCAGAGCCAACACAAGGGCCAGGCATGTTCCTCCAGCAAGCAGGCCACACCTCATCCTCTACCCAGAAGACGAGGCACGTACTGGGACAGGGATGATCTAGTGGCCTGGTTAGTCTGGTGCTATTTTAGTGGGACCGTGTGAAGGGTGTTGGACAGCTGCAGTGGTCGTGCACACATGTGTTTGAGAGCTTGCTGTGACAGGGTGTCAGGAAGAGAAAGAGAGTGAGAGAGAAATGGCACACATTTAAAAGAAAAACAACTCCAGGTAGAGCACGTCTCTTCGGATTTCTGTCCTGCCAAAGAACGACTATAAAGAACCAGCAAGGCATTAAGGCTCAAATAACACCTTCAGGCAGTAGAAAGATTCAAGGACTTTATTATGAAATGTACAAGTTCCTTGGACGATGAAATTTTTAGTTTGCTTATTCTCGTGGATGCTTAAGTAGAAAATATAGGATAAATGAGAAAAAAAATAATGACCAAAAAAAATTGTACAATATATTTTACAGAAATTGTACAGAAATCCAGCTCTCTTAAAAATCTTCATCTAACGTTCTTTGGATAACAGCTTTCTAAACGGGTTCTAGTTAGAATAGTTTCTGAAAGGGAACCCTTCTGGGACAAACTGAAAAAAAATATATAATAATTTTAGATTGCAAGCATTAGCCAGCCTCTTCTAAACTCGCTATATGACTACAGTAAAGTCGCTTTTACTATACATGAATGACAGAAAACAATTTCAAGCCATTTAATTACACTGGGTGTGGATTTTACCTCAACGTCCCATTCCCTGTTTATTTATCTCTGTTTCTGAAAATCACCATCTACTCACCCGTGTAAAATGTTTCCCAAAGTTCATAATCCATCAGCTGTGTATTTTTCCCTACACATGACACATACTGAGTCCATCCTGAATATGGAGTGAGGATGGCTCTTGGGAATTCTTGGAGGTTGACATTTTAATACAGGTAATTACATCCCAATCTTCCTGTGTATCCACCTGTAAAATTATATTAGCCATGCGATTTCCCATGGTCATAAGGGGTGCAGCCCTATGAGAGAGTCTTATTTTCAGTGTTTGATTGTTTAATTGTATGGTGATCTAAGGTCTCACACATTTCTCAAGGTCATGGGAGTTTCCAGAGAGAGTGCTGTGAATATTGCAGGGAAACAAGGAGGGAAGTCTGGGATATTTGTTCACAGTCTTGCTCTAGATAGGTTTTTATGCTTTCATCTGAGATGAGTCAAAATATAATTTCTGTAGTCTGCATTTAAAAACTCTCTGACAGTAAAGCTCATAGACGTGTCACACATTATTGGGATAGATATCACTTATCAGTGTCTGTCCACATATTTTAAGTCAAAGACAAGGTAATTTTTCATACATAAAAGCCCCGAATACAAATAATGCGGCGCATGAAATATAGGCCAGAACAAAGAAGAACAGGGACAGCTGTGAAGCTGAAATGAAGATCCATACTGCGTTACTCATTGACTTCAGCTCACAGCTTGGCCAGCAGCCACCATGCTGAAACTGGCACCACTATGTTAGATGACTGCCAGCACATTTTCTCAAGTGACGAAGAAACTGTGTCTTATTAGTTCACACACTGTGTCTAAATTCTGGGCTTTTATAATGAATAATATGCAGCTTTGCAAACAATAAGAGAAGTTGTTTTCCTGTCTCCCCCTAGTTAACTGACTAATTGTCAAGTTAGCATTTACTTAGTTTGAACCGTCAACACTAGCCTAGTTCAATATCAGCTGCTATTTCAGTGTGCTACCAGGAAATGTCCTTAAGTCCTCCTCCAATCCCATCTGTAATAGCTGTGTTCCTCATGAGCCAGCACCTTGCATCAGCCAAATTGTGAGTACACGTAGAGCGGGCCAGTGTAAATGTCAAGTGGAATAAGAACTCTCTGGCCTCCAGGGCCTTCGCCTTTACCCTTGATAAAGCAGAACTATTACCATAATTGTCCTGTAACTTTTCCTGAAAGGGGTTGTGGGAGTAGAGAGAGGAATTTTCAGCCTGGTGATGGGTGAATGGTGCAGGCCCCCCGTCTGCCCTCCTGTTCCTGCATCCAGACGATTCCCCATTGTGTTACGCTGAATGCAGTCCCCTCAGAAAGCTCACTCATAAACGGGCATGAAATCTGGGCCTCCTCCCTCTCTATAGAGCCTGTCCACCCGAGTGACACGTCCACTGCCTTTTTGTCCTCTGCTTTTCTCACCCAACCAAAAGCTCTGAAAGCACAATGGCTTCAACGTTTGACATCTTTTATGTCGTTTAGCATGTTTCTAATAAGAAAACTTTATTTATTCAATAAGAAGACAATTTGTTTATTAATATTTGAGGGCAATATGTTGTCAGATGTGCTAATATGAAGGGCTTAGATGTGACAGTATGATTGTCTTAGATAAAATAAAGGTAAATGAAGTTTAATGGTGGTGAGCAAAAAGTTCTTTTCTTTCTTTTATCCGGAAAATTTGCTTAAATTGAATATACTCACTCCATAATGTATGGAAATCACATGCACTCTGTGGACTTCCTGTAGAGGGAGCTCTAATGTAAAATACCCCACCTGTTCCCACAGCAAACATCTTCCTCTGTATCCTAGCAGGAGCGCTTGTAGAAACGCTTTATTCATTTCATTAACTTAACTTTAGGGAATTTTATTTATGAAACTGAAAATTCAAGATCAGCACAGTTTAAGTGAGTAAAGTTGTCCAAAACTGTTTTTTTATTTAAATAAATAGCATTGCACTTCAGTAAAAGCGCATATTATCATAAACTAGTATAAACCCTAAACCATGAACTAGTAAAGCACCATATGCGACCCATTACTTTCACATACTATTTAGTATAGTAGTAGGTTTATATGGTTTTGAACATCTGTATGATTTTTTCATGTTAATGCCTGAAAGTGTTAAATTCTTTATCCAGCCTCATTTTCCAACTTTCATCTAAATTGCATCTTCCAGACTCTTTCTTAGAAAATGAGTAGAAAATGTTATTTTTCTTTTCTACACACATCTAGAAATATCTAGAAAAAGGTCAAGTATATGAGTAAAACACCTAAATATCTACTTTATGCGTAACTGCTGCATTTTATATTCTGCTAATATATTCTAATATATTTTTTGTTATTGACCGACATTAAATCACAAACATAACAACATATTCAGCTGCATTTGTTTTTTAGTTCAAAGTGTGCTTTCGTTTTAATAGCTTTTAAAAATAGTTTTGTACAATATTCTAAGGAGGTAAAGTTCATTTTGCATTTACAAAACAGTGAACATAAGCAAATTCATTTAGTAGTGTACACCATTTAGAAAAGAAAGGAGTTTAATGTTTGATTTACAGAATCTGATTTTCATAGCGTGTTAAATAATAAACGCCTAAAATATATGCGAGAATGGCTGAGGTGTTGTCCTTTTTAAAAACTCATTTAGAACAAATATTTTTTACATTATGGAGAAATAAATGCATTCAGGAAGAAGCACAGTATATCTGTAATATTCATTTCAAAAATAAAACCTGTCTTGGTGTAATCTTTTCGACAGTTGGCATGGAAAATATGTGGCTCAGCTTTATAAAAAAGAGATTTGTTCAATTGTTTCGTTTGCGAATATTCGTTTGTGATCAGTCTTACACCAGGATGTGGATCTGATGAGTGGCTTAAAGGCACCATTCTCTTTTCATATCACTAACTGAATGAAAGCTTATTTCCCCTCCAGAACCTGTAAGTAAATTGCTGCAGTGTGTTTCCTCTTCCACATTTTCACTGAGTGGACTGATGAGAGGAAAGGGTGATCACATGGCTCTGATAAAGAAACACAGCGAAGAGGTGGATAAGTTAGCAATATAAACATTTACTCTATTATACTCTCATATTAAGGGAAGTGCTAGGCAACATCCGTAGCTATGTTACAAATACAAAGCCTCATTTATGTAGAAAATCAATAGACACTTTCTCTTATTTTCTCCAACAAAATCACTGGTTTATGACGCGGAAATGAAGTATTGCATTTATCCATGCGGAGAATGTAAAATAGAAAAAAAAACACGACGAAAAATATTAATTTGACTGTCCATTAGAGTGTATAATGAAGGCGCTCATAAGGCGGGAGTCCTGGCGTCTGCGTGCTTGTTGATCAGAACCGTGCTGCTCGGCTGTTTAAGTCCAAAGTAATGGTGTGTTAATGCGAGCTGCTGAGCAGAAATGGCCATTTTTGTCCAGTTGTGCATGTTCCCCGCAGAGCTCTGCACAGCAGTCCTGCTCATTACTGCAGACTTTTTCGGATGATCTGGCGTCGTTGCTGTTTCGGCCAAAGACCAAATTTTGGGCTTTTGCGGTGGGTTTAGATTCCTCAAGGGCTCTGCTGTGGGGCTTTTCCTGTCCTCATCCCTCTGTCCCTCCGCGCAGCTGTCTCTGTCTTTCATCCCGCTGCTTTTAACAAAACTTTTCTCCTGTCCCTGCGTGTCCTCAAACCCCTCGGACGCGTCCGAGTCACTCCTGTCCGTTTCCGTGATTTTGGAATCCGATCTGAGCTCGTTCCGACAGTCCGAGTCCTCCTTGTTCTCGATGTTCTCGGTGTCGATGTTCTCCAGGTCGATCTCCTCGTCGTCGTCCTCGTCGCGCTTGTCCTCCTCCTCGCCGTCGTTGTCGCTCGGGTAAACGTTTCCCTCCTCGTCCGGTTGTGTCTTTGGTACCCACGTCATCTTGTTCTCCTTCTTCAGTCTCCTGCGCGCGTTGGCGAACCAGGTGGACACTTGGGTGAGGGTCATCTTGGTGATGATGGCCAGCATGATCTTCTCGCCCTTGGTGGGATATGGGTTCTTCCTGTGCTCGCTCAGCCAGGCCTTCAGAGTACTTGTGCTCTCGCGGGTGGCGTTTTTGGGTCGGGACGCGTCTCCATACTGATACTGGCTATAAGGGAAGAAAGCTGGGTGCGCAGGGGGAAACCCAGGGTGCTGCATGCCGGGACTCTCTTTCAGCTCGTATGGACTGGCCTGGACAAACACACAAGTACACAAGCACGTGAGACACGCGTGGAAAACGCAAAAGATTCCTCAGATCTGAATGAACACCTAACTCAGAATAATCACTGTAGGATCTTTTAAGGTGCTTAGCAGATCTCTGTGCTTCCAGGAACAGTTCTGAAAATATTCTTAAAAGAACCCTAAGTCGAACCTTGTTTTTTAAAATGCACAGTGATGAATTAATTCTGCATAAACACACAGGCTGTCATCATCACTGTTATTATTATTATTAGGCTATAATTATTATTTTATGGCCTATATAGACAATAACTGATTGTTATGGTTAATTCAGCACTCAGGGGTTTTGTGTATACAATACATGCGTTAAGTATGTTTACTCTGTATATTTCGATAATAAAAAAAACAATATCTTTTTACAATGCACTTTCTGAATGATCAATCATATTTCAGTCATAAAACTTTGACATATTTGTCCGAGAGCTGAAGCAGCTTTTTATTTTTATTTTTTATTTATTATTATTTTTTTTAAATAACGTTTTAAAGGTTAGCCAGTACTCAGCACTACTCGGCAAGTGCATTAAGAAGCGTTTAAATAACTCACCAGGTGGTTGAGCACGGAAACGTCGCTGGAGTAGGGCAGGAAGGCGCTGTAGGTCTGGCTGGCGCTGAATGGAGATCCGTACACAGACAGGGAGCTGGAGATGCTGCTGGTCGGGCTGAGCTCGGCACCCACACGGCCCGCCAGCATTCCGGCCCGATCAGTGGGATACAGCGCTCTCACATACTTATAGCCGAGCTGCGGGAGAGCCATGGCGCTACACTCGAGGTCCCAGCACCTGAACACAAGCGCACTGTCCCCTCTGACACCGCTGAACCACGTGAAAGCGCGCAATGAAAAGTGTGCAGCCGATGAGCGACCCTCTCTCACTCGCTTATTGATCCGGGTGGACTGAGGTCAGGTCCTCCCAGATTGCCTCTGATTGCTCCGAGCCCTTGGCGTGATTGACATTTCTAGTCTCTCGGTAGCCCCTCCCATTTCTTAAACACACCACTCGTTTCTCTCTCTCTCTCTCTCTCTCTCTCTCTCTCTCTCTCTCTCTCTCTCACACACACACACACACACACACACACACACACACACACACACACACACACACAAACAATCTGTCGCCGAGACTATTAGGCAATATCTTATTATCTCATAATCATATCAAAATATATTTAGCCCACAAACGAATCGGATAAACACAGTTTTGCTACAATGCGGCCTTTTGATGGAAAAGCGTTGCTCTGAAATTAAAACAGTGATTATAAATATAAAAAGCACTTTCTGCTCATATTTAAAAACAGTTAACTCATATCATAATAAATCATGTGGATTATAAATTTAGAATCTTTGTGTAAATAGTAATATTTACGAGTTTAATAACAGATATACAACAACAACAACAACAACAACAACAACAACAATAATAATAATAATAATAATAATAATAACCTAAGACACGAACTGGCTTTATCTTATCTTACCTTATCTTATCTTATCTTATCTTATCTTATCTTATCTTAAGAGTCGGGATTAGTGGATTTAAACCTTGTTCTATATTACAAGGAAAAAAATAATTTTAACCTCCATCCGTTAATAAATAATATTTATCAGAGTGATATGATTACAGATTGGCCATAGCTAATTTTATAAAATTGTTTTATAAACTTTAGAATAAAATATCTGCTCCTGGTCTGTGTTTAATGGAATGGAAAGTGTTTGATACACCGTTTGCATATAAAATATCCACTAGTAAAGAAGACGCAGTTATCCGAATAGCTCAGATATTTATTTTATTTATATACATTTGGCAACATTAGTGTAATCTCACAAAAAAAAAAAATGTTAATCCTCATTTCATGAAACTGTAAAGAAGCAGAAGCAGAAAGCTGAAGTGAGAATTTCTAAGAGATGCGCCGGAAGAGCGCCTCTAACTTGATTAACTGAATTTGATTTCAACGCAGTCATCAAATACTCAAAGCAGTCCAATCTCTCCCACCCCCCTTTAAAAAACCCATTAGTCTACACCTAACTGGAAAGACTGTGAAAATAGATATTCTCACAAAATAAATCAACTAATAAATTAATTAAATAACAGCACAACCGCAACAAACCTTCATATCCACGTCCTAAGCTAAATACTGTAATGTTTATGGAATTAAAAACAGAGAAAAACAAAGCAAAAAAATTCAGCTGTTCAATAATATCTGTGTAATTGCATGTTAACATGATGTAAAGAGGAAAAACAGGGTCTCTCTTTATTTCTCTATGTGACTCATTTTAAACACAGATTTGTCTGTTAAGGATGTTATTGAACTGAACAAACCTGGAAAAGCTACAAGATGCACATTGATTTAAAAGTGGTGATCAATAATGAAACCAAGTAAGCCTATACAACAGAATCATACTGACTAACTGCATCATCATTTATAGTTTTCAGCAAAATGCAAAAGTTTAGTTTACTGATCATCCTGATTGTCTTTCTAATTCATAAAATTACAAACAAGCCTGTCAGCCTGTCCCAGTCATGTAAATGCATTTAATCTTTAGCAGAGAAAATCATTTAAAAAATATATATCATCTGTATCCTCCAAAATTTGTTAACGTTTAAAAAAACACAATTTATTTCAACTAAATTTGCGGAGTTGTGAGATGGAGATGGACGTGTAATCTAGGAGGTAGAAAAACACAGAGTACACACTGATAACTGAGTTATATTAGTTTGCCAAGTTTGCAGTACTGGTTTACAGTATTTACATGATAAAAGGGTTATAGGTCTGATTCTTACTATCACAGTAACATATCATTTTCCTGTGAGATCACAAAACGAGGGACTAATCCCATATGAGACAGACCTTTTCCACAGTGGTTTTGGTTTTCAGCCACTGTAGGTGTTGTAAGGCATAGTGAAATTGGTGAAAGCAGGACAAGGCTCTGGGCCTTTCTTTATTAACCTGACTCAAATACACTATACAATCCTCCATGGCTTTAGAGATTCAGCTTTCTACCAAGACCTCATCAATCCTATCTCTCGCCAGCATTGATCGAGCCTCTCTGGACCTGCACAGGCCGATGAGCCTAAATAAGCACTCCATTACCGGAGGGCTTCTGACTGCAGAGTTGTTATGCCAAGATTAGTGGCAGCCAATCTGACCTGTCAACATTGATTTGCACGCTGGAATCACTTGAAGGGGGGGGAAAGGAGAGAAATGGTGTTTGCAAATTAATTGAACATCCACCCCCCCACACACACCCATCTCTTTCTCTCCTCTCCTTCTCCTTTCCATCTGTCTCTCAAGCTCTCTCTCTCTCCACTCTCATTCTCACTCTTAGCAGGCAAATGGCTGATTGAGGAATCAATACCTTCTTTTCCCTTTTAGCCAGCAGAAACAGCCCCCTTATGGCACACAGAATGGACAGCTTCACAGCCAGTTAGTCTTAAGTAATAGATACATTGCACTCAGCCAGGATGAAGAGACAGCTCATTTTGTCCCTCTCCTTTCATCCCTGGCCCGATTATACCTCTGACATACACCAAACACATTCCCTTCTTCCTTGCGGTCTCTTTCCTCACTGGACACCAGTGAAAAGGACAAACCCATTTCCGCCCTTAACACTTAACACAAGCGATTTCCCTCTGCTTAAGGGTTACAGGTTAATAAAACCCACACTCCGCTCTGTTTGTTTCCCTGTGAAGTTTAGTAGCTGACCAACCAAGCTTGTAATTACAATATTACACAGACTGGCCTCAGATCTGTATATAAATCTCCCCATCCAATTACAAGATGTAATAATTCTGCACTCAAGCTGGTAATGAGCTCTAATGCCGGTGCTGGAGCTAATCCCCATCGGATGCAGCACAGATCAGATGTTGGCTTTGTCATTAGACTGGCAGAAAATCATTATTTCATGTTCAAATAGAAAATGAGGTTGGTGGGGAAGTTAATTTCTCTCCGCTCTGTCAAGCATGGACAAGAATTTAATGATTTAATTACAGTTGTAAGCTCTTTGGATCAGACTTAAATTGAGCTGGGATTTTTTCCCCATCCTTTCTTTTTTGCCTAATACAGCCATGGAAAAGGGCAGGCGAATCAAAGGTTTTGACATGAGTTCAGAATTAACAGGATGGCCTAGTCTTTTGGGAAAGAATATGAACACCATTGTGCCTTGCTCAGAAGATTTACTAAATACCACCTCATTGCTATTTGTGTTGGATACATACCTAAGGTTAAAATTTGTATTCATTTTTATCTTTGCATTATTTATAAGACCACACGTGTGGTCCATTTTATGGCATTGATAAATGTATGTGATAATTGATAAACCAAATGGTTTAAATTTGTTTAGTTATATTTGATCATATGGTTTGACAAACCAACACACAAAAGTAGCCACTCTTATTTGAACCCCTTTAACCTTTCGATGGTTTTATGAGTGGACAAAGTTGACTGTCAGCTGTCTCCCTTTCAGTGCGGGAATTAGGAAATCTTTTGTCTCCTGTGGTCTCATATAACCTGCCAGTATTTCTGCTATGTTGACATCTGTCCACAGCAGTCAGATAAGAATATGTAAGGGTGCATTTAAATATTCACAGCTTTCATATCTGCCACTCAAAATGACAGACCTCCCTTTACCTGTTACATATTCACAAATGACCCCTTACGTCCCCTCCCCTAAGAAAAGCTTGTGTAGAAAAAATGAATGCTATCTCTATAGGGATATGGCAGTTATGCTGCTTTAATGGACAGTAAAAGGGACACATTTCCAGATTGTGGAAATTCCACCATTCCCTGGCCACCATTACTCTATCTATCTTCTAATGATTATTTACAGAATTCTGATACATACTGTTTATTAACAATTGTGGATATGCGGAATAAAAAGAAAGTGTGATGGTGAGTCAGTGCAAAATAGAAGATTACACAACAGCAGATTGAAATAGTCCTATTCAGCCAAAGTTGATCAAAGTTTTTATTTGAACGAGTTTAATGACTTTGAGTGAGTTCCCTCTCCCTGTGTGTGTGTTTCAAAGAAAGAAAATGAACTAATTTGAGTGTGTTTGTTTTAAAAGGTTGTGTGTGAGTAAGTAAAGCTGTGTGTGTGTGTGTGCACTATGAGGATGTAGCAGGCTAGTGAGATGTGGTATGGTGTGCAGGTGAAGTGCCACATGATCCACTCCAGCTCTTTTACGGCTCCTGTCTCTAAACTGTCAGGATTACCCGTTGTGCATTACATACAGTTTTTATCTACAACGCACACTGACCAGGTTGCCTACTTCAAGTGCATTCTTTTCCAGCCATTTTAATGTATTGTGTGAATGTATTTTTAAACTGCAGCTCAGGATATATGAATCCTTCAATAGACCAGGAACATGCATTGTAATGTAAAACATGCTCAGGAGGAGAAAGGCAATTATAATCTTAAGAGAATGATTACAATCTGAAATGAATGTGCCCCCTTCTCGCACTCAGCCCTCCACCATGGTCACTTTTTTTTATGGGAGGAAAAATTAATCTCTTCCAATCTTTAGACAGGATAATCAGGTCTGTCCCTCACATCTGGTCTTCCTGTGGCTGTAGCTCTGAGCGAGTGAGAGAGAGAACGCAGTAATTAATGACTCTCACCCTTGGGCTGACACACTGCAGACAGTAATGGATTGGCTGCTATCAGGGCTGACCATCCGTTAGTTCGTGGGAAAATATCAGCATGCCATACCTTGACGGGACTGAGTGAATCTTCATGAAATGAGCTTTGGAAGAGCAGCGCTGAGTGGACAGTGACACAAGCTGTGTTGTGGTTAGTTAGTGAATGTCCCGTGATGGATTGACAAGAGAGCTACTTTGCCTAGAAGACAACTTACTTATGTTAACGTGAAGGTTTGATTGATCTCTAATGCCTTAAAAATTTATTAAGTCCAATAAATTGAATGCAAACAATACACATTCTCTGTTGCTGCAAATTCTCATGAACAAACATGCAGTAGAGGGAGAGGGTAAAGCATTAGCATAAGTGTATTAGAATATGAATAAAACAGAGTTCAGTGTTCTCTTTTGCTGAGGATTAATATATATTCATACCGCATTTCCCAGATCAGGTTCACTACCCAAGAATCCGCAGCTATTAATATTTAAATGCTGTTTTTATTTAAAATCAATACTGTGCACAGAGTGTTTATGCCAAAGTGATATTAAAGATCTCGATAAGTTTCTCCTGAGAGCTGCACTTGAGTGGCTGCATCCTACCGGCTGTTGTGATCTGTGAAATCCAATTTAACACAAAGCAGCCTTATTTACAGAGAAGCCCGAGATAAACATACCTGAATGACTTCTGTCCAGAAGCATTTAGCTCAAGAGCTTTGTTCTCAGGGTGTTTTTTTTCCCTCTTACTTTGTGATAAATTTATCTTTGGCTGAAACTTGACTTGTCATATAGACCGCAACCACAACAATTTCTTCTTTTATTTCACAGAACTGTTATCACTGACTGTATTACATGCCTGCTGAGATCTGAATAGAGGCTAAAGACTATTTCAGCTTGTCTTTAAGACCTTCATCATGAAAAAGTATATCAAACACTGGGATCTTCAGCTGTAAAATGCATGACCTGGAAAGAAAAAGGGGAAAAAATGACCTGTATTTCTTAACAGATGGATATATTAGCCATCTTCACTTTCTCACTGAGCGGACTGTGAATTGATTAGCACTAGCTGCTCTTTATGCTAAAGCAACAGAAGTGCTATAGAGGCTAACAACCTCTATAAGGATCCCATTACTCCATATGGGCCGAACAGCCGAATCACCATAAACTGCCATAATTACCACATTACACTTCACTTTATTACCATCTCCCTCCAGATGCAGGTAGCATCAGCCATTGATATGCCCCCCACCCCCCACCCCCAAACCATGCATTTACATACAAATTGAGGATTTTTATATTTATTTATTCGTATTAATCAGTCCCGTGGCGGGAATCAAGCACCGGCACTCCATCAGCGTTTAAATACATTGTGGTGACATTTCTCCCCTGCTTTAGTATGATAGCAGTGAGCAGGAGGATAATGTAGCCATGATTACTTTTTCCATTGAAAGGACAAACGCTTTCATTTTTCCTGTCATCTTGAATAAGTGTTAAAGAGGTTTTAGGGCCCTCGGTTGTGTGCTCGGTATGCAGAGTGAGTGCAGCATGGTGATGGGCGTATTAAATAACTATTAGTGGCCAGACTCAGAGCCATTACCACGTCGCTTCTCCTCTGAATATATCCCAACATTCAGAGCTTACTTTTCCACCACTGTCCCATTCATATCTCTCTTTTACCGGAATCAGACTGATATATCTTTCCTTAAGCAGCACGCACGGTACATTTGTATAGTAAGGGAAGTGGATACCTGGTGACGGCGGTCAAAAAGTTATTAATGCTGACCTGAATTTTTCTTCTTTTAGCACTCGTTACTATTGGCACAGAACGACTTAGGCTTAATTATGTGCAATCCATAAGTACCTGGACTTTTTGTTCTCTTGGCTGTAGTTTAGCACATAAACAGCATCTGTAAAGACTATTAAATGCAGAATGTCAGCTTTAATTCAAGAGTATTTATGTCATCAACCAAAGTGAGTCAGTTCCACTGGCAGCCATGTCCATGGCATCATGTGTCATAGATTATGTGCATTTCCATTTCTTCTACACACTTCTTTCTTACACGTAGATTGCAAACAAACAATTGAGGAGTAATTTTTCCAATTACTTTTGCTTGCTTGAAATTCAAAGCCACATTACTCTATATTGAAACAGAGAGACTACGTATGAAACACATTATGAAATAGTAGACTTATACCTAAGAACTGCTGCTCTAATCATAAAGACTGCTTATTCCAAGACTCTTATGCACAATATTTATATTTACATTCATGGAATTTGGCAGATAATATGCTCATACTGAACAATCTTTCAAAACACTTAGTACTGTTTGACTTTAAGGTATACAGTTATGGAAGAATAATGATTTATAATGCCCCTGTCTGGTGTCTGGTTCCTCTCAAGTTTTATTTCCTCATGTTGTGCCAGAAATAATAGCCCATTTTATGTATTTTTCTAACAGTACAGTGACTGAGGGGATAGGAGATGACGCATAACATGATATTAATATGGTTAATATTATTTTTCCCCGACCACGTATGCATGGTAGTATAGTTAAAATTCAAACTACGGCAAAAATAATTGTTTTTATAATGGATGATACTGATGAATCATGCACATTGTGACCAGCAGAATGAACTAACAAAGTAACAAATGCCAGTTTTGATTTCAGTTTGTAATCTCTACACAGTTCACACAAAACACCTTTCAGTTAAAGTTGATGTCATTCTCTCATTCGAAATCAAAGACTGCACTCTTCTGTGCTAATATAGTGTGCAAATTCATAGCATTTAAATAGATGAAGGATAATTGTAATTGTGCTATGCCTGATCCATGACCATCCTTTTTTAAGCACAAGATCTCTATATTAAGATTAAATTTCATTTAGATGCTTTAGTACACAAAGCCTCTATCACTACACGTTACTTATAAACCAATTCACAAAATCCTGACATAACCTCCACAGAGAAGATCAATTTGTTCGTAGTAGTATGTTCGTAGTGTTCGTAGTATAACTAATGGCATACAAACCTTCTTATGATTCATCTAGCTTAAATAGAGAACTCCTCTCAGGTTGTTGTGTGCTGAATAATGTCTGACTTTCCCATTATTTACAATGAAATATTACAAAATATGTTTAAAGCTAGCTACCTAAAATCTAATAACCTTTAATCCTCTAGCCCACGTTTTATCTGCGTTTGGGACATTCAGAGGCAGTCGTTTCTAGCGTTAACTACAGCTGTGTGGGTACAAGGCTAAGACATGATGTAGACTCTCTCTCTCTCTCTCTCTCTCTCTCTCGTTAAAGTGGTAATACTTAGTACAAACATCAGTGAGAGACGGAAAGCAATTATTTTCCCTACAGCATCCATCTTTTGTTGGTAAGGAAGGGGAGGAAGGAGAGATGAAGGAAGAGTAGATAGAGCAGAAGCAGAGTGAAGGGGGAGGAGAGAACACAGCTAGTTAAACAAGCACACACTCCAGGAATGTGATGCAGGCTTGTCAAAGCATCAATGCCAGGTGCTTTGCTCTGAGGGTCAACTGAGAACAGCACACCATGTTTGTGTGTTCAATAGATCATAAAGATGCTTGATGACTGACCGTTATTCTTTTCTCTCTAAATAAGCTATGCCTGTGGCTTCCAAAATCAGCTGCCCTGCTGACCAACACTGTAGCATTAAGCACTACTTATTGCTCTTACATACAAACTGTGAATATTCTTAACGAACACTGAGGCTGATGACAGTTGTTGTGGTGCTACATACAGCAAAAGATCTCACTGCACCATTTAATGTGGCCATTGCAAAAGATAATCCTTTTTTTTCCCTTCACGGCTTCACTGCTTCAGATCTGGCTATAGATATGACGAGGCGCATTAGTTCCACCAAGTGTTATCTTTGCCTTTATGGTCTCATGACCATGAGGCATAGCGTGGCAGCTACAGCTGTGTTATGGTGCTGAAGACAAGGCTGGATGTTAGTCTGCTGAGTACCTCAGACAGATCTAACACCTTCCACCTCAGTGATTTGTTATGGTCAGGCATTGCCCCTAAGATCTCCGCTCCTCCTCTACCAATCGCATTATAGCTCTATAGCCGCTTCCCTGCTGCTCTGATTTCAGGAGAGTGTTCTCTTCCTAAATCCTGACCCTATCCCTTATCAGAGAAAGTGGAGACCTGATCACAGATCAGCACGACAGGCCAACTTCTACCAACATCCTCGTATGTCGAGCCAACTGTGTGGAACCATACTTGTTCAGGGCCGAGGCAGCTTAATCCTATTAACAGCTCCCCTTCTGAGCAAAGGAGAGGGGAATGTGAGGGCTGAAACGAAAGCCCAGCAGCAGCCAAAAGAGCAGCGAGAGGCCTACTCTGCTTGCCACTTAACTGGGTTTAGCTCTACCGCAATAGCTGTGTAATTTCAGTCTTTTCCTTGTTGTTGTTCACTTAAAATCAAATCACATACATGACTGATAGATCACAGAGAAAAGATGTAACAGAGAGAGAAACAGGAATCAGATAGCCTCACTGAAACTACCTGCAACTGAAAACGCCAGTGTGCTATCAACCTGGTGGAGTGATTGTGTTTCAGAAAGTTCATGCACTCCGTGTGCTTTAGATGAGTGAAATAATAAGTGAATCACTCTCTATATCCTTATTCGAGTCGTAGTTCAATTGTATCGTTAAATTGGTTCGGCTACATCTGCTGTTATTGTGATAAATGTTTGTCCATGTTCTTTCAGGGTAATTTGATTCAGTGTTATTATATGAAATGTGAGAGATAATTCTGCTGCTTCTGCCATTTAAACATGCAAATGATTGTGCTCCAGATTCCACAGAGTTATGTACAACTCATCTGTAGAGGTGCAGTAACCGAACCCTGGTCTTTGACTGAGAAGCTTTGTGTGGCTCTGTTTATCTCCCTCCACTTAGTGTGTGAGAGGTAATCTTCAAAGGCGTCAGTTTAGCTGCAGTACAATGGCCCCTTAAGGAGATTGAGATTGCGCTGATCATTAAATATACTGCTATTCACCAGGGGCTCATGCAACAATATCAGTATATTTAAGAGAAAACTGTTTTATTTCACTTATTTATTTGTTACAAAGTGCAGGCCTATTTTACAGGCCAACACTCCACCTGGACAATGAATATGAAGTACGGAGGCAAATATATGTGGCCACAGCCATTTGAGAGTTCTTGCATTGAATTTTCAATGGCACAGCGACATCCCAGTCATTTCCCATGCCTACTTACTGAGGCTGTGTCTCTTAGGACTCTGTTTATTATTCAAATCCAGCGAGGATTTGTTATTGCAGTTTTATTGCATTAGATATGAATGATGGAAAGCATTGAAAGGCTGCGGTTGGACGGGAGAGGCTGTCACTGCTGCTGTGTAAATCTGGTTGACATATTTTTCACTCAGATCAAATTTCAATATTCAGGCTGTGGTGAATCAGATGCAAATTATGGATTTTTCATTTTCAGCACTCATGCGAGAGTACATCACTTCAAATCAACAGCCCTTATTGTCAGCTCTGCCGTCCCAGTCCCCATGACTCTGCTTCACATGAATCATATAACCATTATATATTTACTGCTCTGGATTATGAAGATATGAATGCAAATTTGGTCTAGTTATGTTTTTATTGTTTAATGCACGTTACTCTTAACAGACACCACATTTCATAGAGAAATGACTTCTTCTCTGTCTAGACAATACTGCTATTGCATGTCATTCATTGATTTCTTTTAGCAGTACGCAGCTTGGATTAACTGCTCATATTTGGCAGGAAGGAACCTGTAGGTCTGTAGTAGAGACACACGCATACGTTTGCTTACACACCCATAAACAAATGTGTATATATACACACACACACATACACACACACACACACACACCCTGTTCCTCTACAGTCCCAACGCAGACCTATCACGTCTGATTAGTGGGGTGTCAGCTTTGTGTTTTTGCCCTTAAGCTACAGCGCTTGTATGACAGCGATACCTCGTCCCTTATCGACTTGCTTTCTTTTCAAAATCTCCCCTCCTCTGGTCAGCGTGGGCATGGAGGAGGCGAGTGCCTGCGCCGGCCTCTGATTCGGCCCTGTCTTGCCGGCGGCTGTGTGTGGAAATTGTGTTTAGGAGCACAGGTGCCCACACTAAGTGTGTATCAATGGCCTGTTAACCAGGGTGCTCAAATTGAAGTGGGAGGGTTGTAATTAGAGGCAGAGCTCTTTTGTTGCTGCTTGAAAGGCCAGCGGGAGGGGGGAGAGCAGCACAATGTGGAGGGTTGCCGGAGCTCTCCGAGCAGCATGGTGTTGTGGACTGGGTGGGAGATTATGAGCACTGTGAAGCGTGACTGGAGTGGAGTGGGAGAGGGGAGAGTTGGCCCTCCGTGGCCTCTCTATGGGCTCTCTGCTTACAGCCTCAGGCTAAAGCTCAGCCTGAATGATCTATACTTCTGATTACGCCACTCATACTGTCTGTTTTATGAGGCAGAGCAAAAGGTAAGAACATTAGGAACGTTAAGAACTGGGTTTTGTTGGTGGTGTCTGGCTCATTTTGGTGTTCGGTGCCAAATTACATGTGTACTGGAATGACAGTGCAGCGGTTAAAACTCTGAGCTAGTGAATGGAAGATTGTGAGTTTAAATCCTATGAGTTCCATAGAGCCACTGTTGCGCCCTTGAGCAGGACCCTTAACCCTTTAAGTGCTCAAATTGTGACACGTTTTGAATAAAAGCGTATCTCAGATGAAGAAATGTAAATTATATACTGTATAGGTAAAATGCATGTGTCTATGTCTATGCTTTCTACTCCATCCATCATCCAACTATCATTTGCTCTATCGTTTCTTTTCACTCCAGCATGTATATGTAGGGTGTGTGTTGTGTAGATAGCTCTCAGCTGTGCTGTACTAATCACTCTACATTTGACCTCAGGCTAAATCAGCAGGACGATCCATTCATCATCACTCCAGCTGGAGAGGGGTTGTGCGGCGCTACAGGACGCCCCAACATGTGACAGCTGAGGCCCCCAAACTGTGCTCCACATGGGGGGGGGGGGTGTTGGGGGGGGGGAGCACATCAAGCCTGGTCAATTCACACACCTACACACACCCCTACATGGGATTTTCTGTTTGGGACAACCCCAAAACCAATGCAGGCTTCTTATCTGACTGAGTGCAGAAAGGGAACCATTGTTTGATAACCCAAACCTCCCACACAAGAACCCCTGCAGAGAGGGGGAGGGGACTATTTTTCAGAGGTTGGCTGATTTAGTGCCAACCCACACAGGTTAAGGCCTGAGCTCTTCCATTGGAGCCCAGTCAAAATGGTGCACCCACTTGCACTGATGCTCATTAATGATCTCCAGAAAGAGATTTAACCTCATGCTGAGTCCTCTACCAATATTGCTTACACAAGACCCCCTGCATGTTGTGTCTGGCGTGGACACACACACAGAGGGTTCCTCTTTGGGGTGCTTCTCAGGATGTGTCCCTCTCTGTTGGTTCACAGCCACCTACAGAAAGGTCAGAGGGGCTTCATGGTACTCATTCTGGTTATATCCTGACCCACTACCACTGCTGCATCATCTGCTACAGCCATTAGCCTAATGGCTACAGAAGGGCCATGGAGTGTGACTAATTTTGTGCTACCATTCATCTCTGTAGGTGATAATGACTGTTTAAGCCCATATGTTTACTATTTTATGTAATTAAAAAAAAAATAAACAGAAATAAGTGGTATTAAAAATATGACATTGTGTGGATTCATACAGGCTATTTTATGTATTTAGAAAAAGTCAAGGTTAGTTAAGGGTAATGTGGTATTTTGACCTTTTACCTTCTGCCCCACACTGAGGCATGTAGACACATCTGTGAGGTCTTCACTAGTGGCAAAACCACCCTCCTTCCTTCTGG
The DNA here is from genome assembly GCF_027358585.1 of Pangasianodon hypophthalmus. Lineage (NCBI taxonomy): Eukaryota > Metazoa > Chordata > Actinopteri > Siluriformes > Pangasiidae > Pangasianodon > Pangasianodon hypophthalmus. Next base: position 16,179,151 of record NC_069718.1, on the reverse strand, counting down.
CATTCTTCACCAATCATTAAAACTGTCTGTCAGTTCTGCTCTATAAACTAGAGATTAGTTACAGCATTCGAACACACAAAAATGCTGAGATCTTTATAAGCAGAACCATGTCTGTTTTAAGCATGATCCTTCATTGATAAATGGTAGAAAACACACCAGGCGGTACTCTTTTTATGATTTATGCATATTGGCTGAAATGCTAATGATTAGTTTACATATTGCTCAGTCTTAAATGGTCTTGAAAGCTCTACAGGAGAAAAATTCTTGCCCTTTTCCACTTGTTATGAAGGGAAATGACTGTTCTTTCCCCCATTCATATGCATCTGCCACCACCATCAAAAAAAGCCCACGCAAACTTTACATTTTCTCCATGGAAAAGAGACTCTTTTTAGGTCACTGGAAAGCTTCAGACTTTTTTTCTGTGCATGTCACCCATTGAAGTGCCTCTGAAGTGGAAGGGTCCATTCAGTTGTTTAGTAACGCCTTTTGAAGTCGCTTTTCAGGTCATTAGCCCATTTCCCATTCAGCCAGATTCTTCATGACAGCCATTTTAGCTCAACAATGACCGTTAATGAGTTAACGCTTCTGTTGCATTCTCTGTTTTCATACAAGCTGGCCTGTGAGGCCCATGGGCCGGCTCTCCATTGGCTGCCTGTCTTTTTATTGGGTATCATAACAACTCCCAGCTGTGGGAGGGGATGCTGAGGTTTGAAGTTAACACAGTCTGAGAAGGGTCATGCCAAAGTTGAGAGGTCAATGCATTGTTGTGCTGCCAGTGAGAAGTGTATTTAGGAGCCTGTAAACACTGCTCATCTCATTTGGCCTAAGTTGCCTTCCCTGCTAGCCTTTTGTGTATGCTTATTCAAGTAGCCAATTACACCCAGAGCTTCTCAATAGGGTTAATTTTTAGTCCGCTTTGTGCTCCTTGTGTATCAAGTGCTCCTTGATAGGCGAAAGGGCTCTGTAATTGATGATCATTAAGGGCTGTAAAGCTGTTTGGGCTTTGGAGGGTGATTTGTGAATGAAGACAGATGCAGTGATATAACAGCACTTCTCTGGAGACCATTGTCAAAGTGAGAATGAAATGGGAACTAAGCGATTTGACTGGCACTGTGGTGCTGACCTTCAGCTAGCTGAGATTAAGTAATGCTGGGATAATGAACCAAGAGACATGAGGGCTCTCACACATCCACTGACTTCCTTAAAACAAAGCGCTTTTGAAACATATACAAAAAAATCCACAACTGTGTAGATAACCTTTTTTTTTTTGCAAAAATCAAAACTTTTAACCAAATTTAAACAGGAAATACAAAGATTCTCTTTTTTTTGCATAGGTAACTGTGTGGTAAAGCTACACAACACTGGTGCACAAAAAGTGAGGAAAAACAAAGAAAACAATCAGCTGCAGCAGTGTTGGCCCTGTCAGTCAAGTGTGCTTTAATCTTAATGGAATCAGGCTTATAAGAGAGGAAGACACTGAAAGATCACTACAGTCAGGGAGGCCTGGAAAGACTCCTCTTCATCCTATCTGTCCTCTATCCACTCATCTGTCTATCAAAGCTTCACTCTCTTCCCATGTTCACACTCATGTCCCCTCCCAACAGCACCTCTATTTCCTTTCCTTTCCTTTTCTTCCCTTCCCTTCCCTTCCCTTCCCTTTCTTTTCCTTTCCTTTCCGTATCAGTCTCTCTCCAGGAGAGAGGCCCACAGAGAATCTGATCTCTCTCTCTGGGAAACTGCAAGGTTTGGTTTTCTGCCTTATCGTCTGATTCACTCCCACTTCCTTACTGCCTCAAATATTTGCAGAGCCAACATGCCATTTAGCATGTGTGTAATTGACGCAGTGATTGTTGCCACTACAGGAGAACACACATCAGCACAATTTGCAGGCAATGTCCTGGCATGCTTTTGCTTCGCAGAGATGTATAGCTCTCTCTCTTTTTCTCTGTCAGGTTGAAACGAAGATGCCGGCGCCGTGGGCTCTGCACCTGGTTGACTTGAAAAACGACAGGAACAGTAAAAGAAATAGTGACAAAGGACTAACCTCTGGTCCATGCGGAGCAACACATATAAATCACTGACAAATACTGGATGTGTTGTCTGGATGTGTTGTCAGACCCAGGATTCCCCTCTTTTATCTGTTTTTTTTTTTACCAACCCTTTAAGAAATCGATGAAATGCACCACAGGCAGCTATCACATCATCTGAGCACATTAATCAAAAGCAGTGTTATCAGTGTAGTTGCAGCTTTATTATGTAGATCTGATTAATGCCACTGATAAAAGAGAGAGGGATTAATCAGGGATCAGCTCTGACTGATAGAGTTTTCATTAGAGGGAAACATTACATGTGTTTTCGTTGATTTTTACGAGTCAGAGAGCATGTGGGTCTCACTTACAACACTGGTAGCAAAGTGTTTTTGCCCACTGGGCTCAAATTTAATCAGAGCAATGAGCTAAAATCTGTTCAGATGTGCAATGTGTGCTTTCTCTATGATGCCACGGCCTGGGTGAACCTCATGCTGCTGTCAAAGTGTGTGCCATTTGACAGGCCAAACAAAAAGCTTTGTTGGCCACTTGCTGGACAGCTTTACTCTGTAATCAGCTAGTACACGGGGAATCGGTTTTTAATTATCCTTTGTGTACATTGTCTTTCTCGTGTGCTCAAAAACACACCTGCAAATCTAGGGCAACCCTCCCTCTTCACAATAACTTCCAAATCACTCTTTCGGGCTGATTTACCTTATGCCATTAGGTGGATAAGTGTAAACAGTGTTGTATTATATTGTTCTACTGTGACTCAGTAATTTGAAGTTGCAAGAAAAAGTTTTGATCAATCATTAAGCTGATATACATAGATAGAATCATTTACAGGGAAGGAGAACAATGTTTACCTTACTAAAAGGTAAGATATGATAATAACTTATCAGCTGCTTTGTGTGGTGGAATGAAAATGCTGACCATACACAAACAACCTATATGAACCTACAGCTCATATATTATAGCAGTAGTATTATTATGAGTCCACTGTTTCCTGGCGTAAACCCCTCTTCTCCTTATTGCACACGCAGAACATCTCACAGCAACCTCAAATTTAAAAGGGAAACCATTTGGCTTTTTGTACCATATCTAATGACAAACTGGGTGTGACTCATTCAAGGTTGTCCCAATGATCTGAAGGGGCCCAAGTAAAACTCTACTGTAATTATCCACACAAAGGCCTAGCCTAATTGTCCTAAAGTAATCCAATGGCCACTGAGAGAAAAGGATCCTTTCTCCAGGCTGAGGTGATCAATCTTCGTGGTGTCCCGGGAGCACAAAGAAAGTTCAGGCAGGTTAAGCCATGATATATAGTCATGTATTGTATTCTTCTCTGCAGACAAGCGACACAAAGAAAAAGTTAACCTGGATGACTCCATTGTTGCTGTTGACTCACATCCGAGGAGAATTTAGTAATAAAAACAGGTCCTTTGTGATACACGATAGCTGAGATGGAAACAAAATGAGAGTGGCTGTTCAGACTGACTTCAAATGATTAAGCATAACTAATCTACAACTAAAATTACAAAGTGTTTCAAGCAATTTTAGTGAAGTTCAATAATTTTCACACCTGTTGACTGTGTGTGTGTGTGTGTGTGTGTGTGTGTTTGTCCATACAAGTTTCCATTAAAATCGAGAAAGAGCTCTTCTCTTCTTGACTATGAAGTTAGCCAGAGGTGACAGCAATATTTGATTTAAATCTTAACATAAACAAACATTCCTTTAGCTCAGAGCAGGTGTGAGGGGCTGATGTAACTGATGGAGAATTGGGGTGACAGATGCTTGACCTTTCTGCATTCTCTCTGCTTAGCGAGGAACCCAGTAGCCTATGGCTGCATTTCGACCAGAGGTCTATAGAGAGTACTGCACCACCTCTGGTGCTCCCAAAAGAGACAGAGTCAAGCCACAAGAATTAGTGATATTTTCACTCACTGGTTATTGTTATTCATTCTTGCATTAACAGAGCTCATTAAACTATTGAATTCACCAGATTTAGGTCAAATAGCATACTACAAACATAAATAAGGAAAAAAAATGATGGGAATAGGAATATTATCAACTAAGCTGAACCAAAGTTAATGTTACCGCCCCAAAGATGATTATTTTTCAATAATAGCACATCCCTCTTATACCAAACAATTTGCCATCTGTAACTTTTTTTAATTATTAAAAAAAATGACACAGCATATCTTTTATCCACTTAAAGTTACGTTTAAATTTGTGGATCTCCCGAGTTACTAGTTTCTGTTATCGCTTATGTTATAGCAGCTATCAACTATCATTTCCTCACCAGCCTCTCTTTTTTTCTTGCACTTAAAGCTAATATGACAAAAATCCACCTTGTCATGTGATCAAGGAACTGCAAATTGCAAACCTAGTCCTGAAGACTCTCCCGTATCAAAAAACTTAAAGTTACACCTTTACATCTGACTATTATAAAGCTCTGACACTGGAGACTCCTTACATAAATGCTAAATAAACATCCCCTCAAAGAAAACATCTCTACACATTTAAATGATGGTGAGCGGTGCCATACAAGGCTGTACATAAGTTTTTATAATAGAAATTATAAGATATTAGAATGACCGCATTGATATAAACCTGTGATTTGCCCTGCAGACAGAACTGACAGAGTTGCTGTTATTGAAAATTAATCCACAACCTCTGACCAATCAGATTTGAGAATTCCACATAAGGCTACTGCTGACAGACAGATCTGGATGTTTATAATGTTTATACAGCCGTCTGCCGTGTGAGTGTTGTCTAATTCTTGGCCTGGTTATAACGCTAGACTCCAAATGAAATGACACATACCAGCTGATATGGCAAACAGTTTAATTTAAGAAATAAGCCAGTCATAACATTTTATTCATTGTCCTCTGGTTGAACCATCTACAGTGACCTAGGCTTAGAGCACATCTTGACTCGACATTACCTAAATTAGACTGTCACCAGTGTGTTTGTTTTGTGGACAGCACAGGGAATGTCACACCCTGGCAGAAATGACCGTCTAACAGTTAATGATGGAAGCCACTAATAATACACTGTCAAGTCTAAAATCAAAAAAAGCAAAATCTTTATGCTTGATCATTTTAAAATTCTTTAAGGCTTGTAATTAATAATGATTGGTTATTATACAAGTAGTTCATTCATTTCTTCAAATACAAACAACTGTTTTCCATGCTTTAGTAAACAGGAGACTTTTTTTACACATGGAACTGCATGGAAAAGACCAACACCATGTCCACTCTGAAAGCCACTGCTGTGCTGGACGTTGTCTGTGATAGCTGAGTGCTTAGTGAGAAATACTACAGCTCTTGTTTAAACTTGGTCAAAGTGGTGGGAATAGAGGGAGCAGACAGGAGGACTGTACAGTAACATGTGTTTCATGCTGTTACTCAAATTGGAGTGCATAATAAGAATGAAAGGAGAGTTTCTGTGTAACCCTGACAGGTAATTGAAAAAATTAAAAAATCCTGTGGGGTGCTTTAATAAATTTAATTTATTAATTTTGTATTTTAATGTCATTTGTTAATGACAGGTGTTCAGTTGTGCATGTAACATTGAAGGCACACTTTTTTTGAAAGAGGGTTCCTAAAGGTTTCTTTGCATATTTAGGGGGTTCTTAGCTTAATAAATGTTTCTTCTTAGATAGGGAAAACCTCTGTTGTAGGGTTTATCACAGGGAAGAAGAAGAAGAAGAAGAAGAAGTTTTAGATAAAACTTAGATTTAACCTACATTTAAGACTGTATGTTTAATCTAACAATGTTTGGGAAGAGCAAAAGGAAGATCAGTTAAACAAATGCATTGGAAAAAGTCACAATGGCACAAGTCCTGCCTAAAGATGTCTAAAACCTTGCAAGCTAAGAGTGATTTCCTCACATTCCTCACATAATCTCGCAAACTATTCAAAGATTAAACAATTCAGTTTGAAATCACATACTGGTTGTACAATTGTCCGAAATTCAGCTGTGCTGCAGCTGGAACTACTTTTACACTTTACGTGTGGTTGAATTATACAAAAAAGAGAAACATTTCAATTCATGAAATTCTGAAGTTTCCAGAACTACATATATTAGAAAATGTCAAAATGCCTGAGGATTAAAGAAGATTGAGAGTTCATCATCACTTTGTCAATCCGAAGGCATCTGTCATTATTTATTATTCCAAATAATACTAGCATTTGGAATTATAGCACAATGACGTGTACAATGTACTGCATAGTTTTATGAATGGTTCGTGTACACATACTACTCATATGACAAACAGATACTACAATAAATATCATTCACACAAGACGTGTGAGTGTTCAGAATGGAACAGAAATGTGAGGTGTCAGCTCCAGGGAATCATGCTCCAGTTCTGTACCGAGGCTTCTCTGATTGCCAGAGCGAGACAGCAGAGCTGATAACAGGGCATAGTGCTGACTCCAATGCTCTCTTGCCCACTTTATACCTGAAATGAGCAGCACAGCTGTCAATTATCTTTTGTAACCATAAGCAAGGACAGCAATCACATGCAGCATATGACATGACAGAGGAAGAACATTTAGAAGAAAATGTATAAACTGACACACAAAGCTCCTGTCGTAGAAATTGTGCTTGACTGAATGAGAGAAAACATCCATGCATCCATTCCAGTACTGAGTAGCCATCTTGCCATAATAGTCCCTAATGTTTACTTTAGAATCTAATGGGAAAGAAATGATGTGAGTAGGGTATATATATATATATATATATATATATATATATATATATATATATATATATATATATATATATATATATATATATATATATATATATAGATAGATAGATACAGAATTTATATATATTTATATATAAATTCTGATAATTGGACTAGTAATTATCAAACCCTTAAGTGGAGGCCTACTGAGAGAAAAAAAATTAACTGTAGTTTTCTTAGATGATAAGGACGTTAAGCATTTAGAAAAAAGCAGAATCCTGGTATTTGTAACTTCTAGAAACTGAAGCCACAGCATATTAGCTTTGCATATCATGTTTACGCAAAGACAGCTGTTACTTAATTCCCAGTGCATTATAGACATCCCTATTACTTTGTGGTGTGTTCCCACAAACACACACACACACACACACACACACCATTACGTAGATCATTAAAGACATGAATGAGCTCTTAATGTTCCTCTACCATACAGCTGTCACCAACACAGTGGGTTTAAACTCAATCTGTTTTTTTCTTCTACAGAAACATTAAAAAAAAAACATTTACTGTAATGCTTCACTGTCTCTCCTGGATTAGCAGGCATATGAATTAGTGAGTACATTTGTTTCAGTTCGCTGATCCAATTCCTCGGGACAGCAAGAAAATATGTATCCAAATCCTCCTTGCATTGATGTAATGTTGAAAGAGTGATCATTTGTGTGGGTGTGCATGAATAGAAACAATAATAGCCGTGTTCCTGCTTAAATCCACTTTGGATTAAATTGACTTAATGAACATATATTATCTTTCAGCAGTTGTGTAAAGGCATAAAATAAAAAGTGTCACTATCCTCTGCTTTGCCTTCTGCCTTTTCCCTCTTTCTTTCTTTCTCCCAGTAGTGATTTTCCTGTAGCAGCAGAGGGCAAGTACATGTTAAAGAGAGGTCAAGGGCATGTGGAGTAGAAAAGCTTCTGCTTTAAAATAACAAATGTACCGTCATCTGTACCATTGGGGAGTCATTAAAAATAATATACTCTGGCTTTGTGCTAGGTGAGGGACTCGCCTCCACCTCTCTCTCTCTCTGTCTTTCTCTCTCTCTCTCTGTGACCGCCGGTGATTATCACAGTGGCAGTGTTCCAGCCATATGGACTCAGGCTGATCTGGGCGCAGTTCTAATACCTGGGTGGTTAATTAGGGGGCTGAATATTGGGCGACTGCACGCTGATCTGAACTCCCTCCAGATTCAGCAACACCAAGAGCCCTTTTAAGTGGCACAAGGCCTCCAGGGACAGGGCCGAAATGGAGGGCTAATTATTTGAGATAACACTGAATAGGGAAAGGGGGATTGTGCATTTGAAAGGAAGGCAGACACCAAAAGAGAGAGAGAAAGAATAGAGGCAAGCATGAGAGTTAGCAGTAAAGGTCACTGGTTTCTCATTTTCATGTAGAGTGTCAGCATCCTGTTATGCCTTTTTAAATGAGTGACAACAGATTGGGTTTTCTTTCATAAACAGATTCACAATGGTCTGGTCTATCTAACAATTGAACCTGCATTAACAGCAGGTCTCTTTGCTCAATCTGTTTAGTTTAAAGGTAGAGTGATTGATAAACTGAATTTCAGCTTAAATCTACACTACCTGTGCAGTGAAATGAATAGACTTATTATACATAACTATTTAAATTGATAAAGTTTTTCAAATCTTTGCTGTTAATGGTTTTATAATGGACATTCCCTCCCCCCTCGCTGTCTCCTTGTGTGTGTGATCGGGATAATGAGCAGCAGACACCAGAGAGTTTCCTCCTTTAGTGTTCATTCAGTGCTATGTTTACCTCCCAGTCTAAGGTCAGAAACTGCAAACTATCTTTGTAAAGGTATAGAGCTCTAACCAAATGTGGTTTCTTTAGTTGCCTTTCAGTTGATGTAACATCCTCACTCCACCTGCCAGCCTTGGTGAGCAAAATGACTGACATGGAGAGTTACTTCTGGTGATCTGCACCAATCCTCCCAAAGGACTGAATAATACCAAATCACATTCACGACAAACACAGGACCAAAATACAGGAAAAATTGGTCTGAGTCTGGATTGGAATCGGCATGTTACTGCCTGCACAGCGTCTCTCGTGTTCGCTTTGAAATTGACATTCAGCCGTCGCTGTATCTTGAGAAACTGCAAACTGTCTAACACAGTTATATGATTACTGCTGTGTCTAGAGAAATTGTACATACTTTAATACAGTTATAGGAGGTCTTAAGCTCGCCGGCGCTAAGAGAGGCTTATGTTTCTAGAAGCACAGCAGTAATCCTATAACTGTGTTAAACTATACCGCTTAAGGCACAGCAAGCAGTCAGCTCATAACCATGTTAAACTATATTCAGTTTCTTCACCACCACACACACGTCTCCCACCACATTAGGTTTTGGGCTTAGCTTTCTTCAATCACACCCACTGAATTGTTTCTCACGATGCTAAAACTCACTTGAGTTTACTTCCATTGTCTATATATTTTATACTATAACAGCGACAGAGATGCTTAACATTTGAAAGAGAAACACTTGTGTAATATCAGCCATCATTTACGTAATGAAAAGGAAAAACATTTACAATAAAAATGAAACATTGTGAATGTCATCTCCGTCATCTCTTTAATTGACAAATAAACTGTGAAGGATGCTAATTTGCCTGAGCAAACTGTAAATAACAGCCATCATTCAGTAAACAGTCACCAATCTGGATATTTAGTCAGGAGTGCAGACAGGGCCTGGGAGTGCCAGCTTGGCTGGGCACGGCTCATTGGTTTTGGTGGTGCCCGGGTAAAGGCCTGGCAGCAGTGCACCCATCATTGTGATTGAGAATCAGTGCCACAGCACCACTCAATTTATATCCAGAGACAGTGAGAGACCTCCTGTTATCTTCCCTTGATTAATGCCAGACTGATAATTAGCTGTGTTTAGCTGCAGTCCTGTCTGATATTACAGAGATAGATATTGGTATATTTGATACATTTTCTCACTCCATATTACTGGGATTCCCTATTGTGATATGCTCATTTTCATGGTATGGACTTGGCTAAGATGTACAAATGTATGTGCCTGATGCCGAATATAGCATCTACCCAGGGTTTTGGCAGTGACTAAAATGATATGTGTGGATTGTTTGTCCTCATTTCAGTGATATTTGATATCCAGCCAATCCAAAGAGAAAGCCAATGCAAAGGCAGACACTGATGAGAACTGTAAAAAGTCCACTGAATCCTCAACTTGTTTGATCAGCTTACTCTAAAACTGTGATTGTTAACAAGACTTTAAAATAAGTAACCCAAAAGAGAGAAATAGTGAGAGAGGGAAAAAGAGAAAGACAGAATCTGAGAGAGGAAAGAGGTGAGTGGATCAATTACATTTCCTAAGCTGTTGTGTTAAAACAAACTACACAAATGTATCCCTTCCTCTCTTTCTTTAATTCTTTTTCCTTTTCTGTTTGTCTCTCTCTTAGCACAGGATGCAGGAGAGCACTAGGTGATGGAGGCAGACCATGGAGTATCCATTTCCACGCACCATATGGAAACTCTGTTGTGTGTGCAGAGGAGGTGTGCGGTAATAGTGACCTGAGCCATATGTGTTTTAGAGAATTACAAACACAACAGAGCTGCATGGTTCCCTAACACACAACATATGGGGGTCACTTCTGAGATAGAGGTTTTTACAAACAAACCCTCCTACATATGAATGCACAAACACACGCGCACACACACACACACACACACCAACACACAAATAGTAGCCAGCTCACACTCCGTCCAGTCAATGAATCTCAAGGGATTGCTCTAATGAATTGCTCTATTGACACACTCCTTGGTTTGCTTCATTAGTGAGGATGAGAGCTTGCTCACAGTAAGGGGTACAGAGCAGGACTGAGCTTTTTGTTATAGTTTTTTCTCTTTAAGTCACTTTATTATTCTGCCTTGCCTCTTATTCATTATCGGATAAGATTTTGTGAGGCATGCAAATACTCACATTATTATGTGGACACTCACCAGTCACTTTAATAGGAACACCTGTACCCCTGCTCATTCATGCAATTATCCAATTATGTGGCAGCTGTACAACGCATAAAATCATGCAGATACAAATAAAGAGCTTCAGTTAATATTTATATCAAATATCAGAATGGGAGGAAAATGTGATCTCAGTGACTTTGACCATGGTTTTTGGTGCCAAAATGTTTGGTTTGAGTATTTCAGAAACTGCTAATCTCCTGGGATTTTCACCTACAACAGTCTCTAGAGTTTACTTTGAAAGGTACAAAAAAAACACCCAGTGAACAGGGAAATGCCTTGTTGTTGAGAGAGGTCAGTGAAGAATAGCCAGACTAGTTCCAGCTAACAGGAAGCCTACAGTAACTCAAATAAGCAGTCTTTACAACTGTGGTGATCAGAAAAGCATCTCAGAATGCACAACAATGTTGAACCTTAAGGCTGATGCACTACAACAGCAGAAGATCTGAGGCTACAGTAGGCACAGGCTCACCTAAATTGGACGGCTGAAGAAAAGACCAGGTGACGTTTTCCCAATCTTCAGCTGTCCACTTTCGAGGAGTCTGATGTTTGATGTAAATGTTACCTGAAGCTCTCACCTTGTATCTGAATGATTTTCTGCCTTGGGCTGCTGCCACATGACTGGCCAGTGAGTATACTGTACAGAGGACATATAATCACTTATAACCTACTATATTTATAAACCAGAAACTAATTGATTTGGGCATGTCCATGTCCAACAAACAAATGGAAGTGTACACCGTAAAGAAACAAATAAACATTCATTATCATAAACAATAATCATAAAAAGGTCATTATCCTGCATCCATACATCAAGATGAAGCAACCAGTGGCTTTGTGTGGAATCAGCTATAGGTTAAACAGATCTGTGTGTTTCAGCGGGGAGTAAACTGACAGCCACTTTCACTGCCCCACTGTGGTTGTCTGACGATTGTGATATTAAAAAGCAGCTGGGTGTGAATACACACACTTCTGTGTGCTCTAGCCACTCAGTGTTTATGCAGCTAGGCCGAGTGGGGAGTTTGCTGCAGGAGACGCTACAGCACGCCTGTCATTTCCAGGCTTGCACATTAACACTGGCCACACTCCTCCTGGAGCTACTGTCACTCATTCACCATTATCACACACACACACACACACACACACTCTCTCTCTCTCTCTCTCTCTCTCTCTCTCTCTCTCTCTCTCTCTGAGTGTTCCACATGTGAAAGATGTCTCTTTTACTACAAACAGTGAGAAGAACTGAGTCACAGTCAGTGATGGCAAGAGGAGGCAAAACAGATTCAGTGCGCTTCAGTTCCGCTCGACTGACGGCTGTACTAAACATGCTCGGTGCTTAGTGAAGATCAGTGCCTCTGACTGCACATTAACACTCCACAGGAGAGCATTTCCTGTGAAAGCAAGATTCTGGGAACACCAAGATAAATGGATGATTCATGTCATTGCCTTCTTTCATTTCTCTGATATTGCTTTGCATTCACTTTCCTTTAAGGTGTCAGTCAAAATGCTGAATGGCTACATGATCAGAAAAAAATCAGCAATTAATCATGAATGGAAAAAAAAACCCAGAGAGGTCTTGATGGAAAAGTTGAACAGTTTCATATCCCTACCGTAATATATACTTTTGATCAAAGATTTGAAAGAATAGATGCCACATTGGACTAAACCAGGCACACCAGCAGTGCCAAGCACTTGAAGACAGTAACTTTTCAAATTGAGCTCACTGACTTGAATTGAATTCAAGAGTGTGAACTAAGCTTTTCAAATACAAAATACAAGAATCTCCCCAATTAGTCTCTGTCAAAATATCAGTTATCACCTGCAATTTGCAGACATTTATTACATCTGTAACAAATCAAAGGTTGTTGAACAAAAGCAAGTAAAAAACATTTTTAACAGTTAAGATCTGCATCTCTACATGCATTGACATAAGCAAATTATTACATATTGTGGTCATTTCTTATGGTCTGTTCTGGCCAATATGGCAGACATGCTGATCTATCACAGACATTAAAAACAGCAGGTAATGCTTCCTTTGATGTTTCCTTATATTTAATGTATGTTTTTCATCACCAGAAAAATAGGTGGTACAGTGGTACAGTGGACAGTGTTACCTCACACCTCCACGATTTCTGTGTGTGTGTTTTGCATGTTCTCCCTGCAGTCTCCAGTTTCCTCCCACCTTACATAAACAAGCCAGTAGGTGAATTGGCCCTAGATGTGAATGTGCATGTGCATGGTGCTCTGTAATGGCCTGATGTCCAATGCAAGGTGTGTCCCTGTCTTACTCCCAGTGTTCCCAGGAAAGCCTCTGGATCTACCGCAATGCTGACCAGGATAAAGTGCTTACTGAAGAATGAATTCATGTTTTTCATCACCAGACCTACAAATTCATGTCTGTGTTCACTTCACCACAGTTCTCTCCAGGCAAGTCTTAAACACTAGACATAAATGGAAAAGTAGGTGAGAAAATGAATAGTTCCTAATGGGAGTTGGCCTAATGGTTTCCTCACCCATTTCCCATCAGTATCTAATGATTTCAATGGTTAATGGAAACCATTAAGCCAAATCCCATTAGGAATGATTTTTGTTCAGCAGAGAATCTTTAATTAATTAAAGTTTACTCATGTGTTGGAGCCATTATGGATTCATATAGTATACAGCCTACAGCTACACAACGTACTACTTAAAGGGCATGCAAGCTGAATACAATAACAACCGATGATCGTCGCAGTTTGAGTGTCCCTGGTCCTTTGTAATGTGCAATACAGTGTAGCTATGTTGCTAACCACAGCGCTAGCATAATGCTTTTTCCCACAGCATTGCTGCTCTTAAAGGTTAAAGTAGGCTTCCCTCTGCTCTAGTCCTCATTACTACATGAGTGCTAGCATTGACATTTTTTGGAAAGGTCACTGGCACTTTCATGTGCTCAGCTTCATGTTTACTTTAAATGTAAGTAAAGGCCAGGGAGCAGCTGGCCAGGGGGCCAAAGGAGCCAGTGGAGATCAAGGTGAGTCACTGGGGTTCATTTTAACGAGTCCGGTTGACAAAACTTCTCTCTCTCTCTCTCTCTCTCTCTCTCTCTCTCTCTCTCACACACACACACTTTTTTGTAGGGGCTGATAGGGAAAAACCTTATTGTGAGGGGAGTGAGTGAGTGAGTGGTTTCTGTATTGAAGATGAGAGGTCAATACAGATGGATTGGGGGATGGTTGTCCTCTTACACTTCTCTGTATGGCACAGTTTTTGTAATATACCTCAAGTAGTGAGCGCCATTCACAGACTGTCAGTTCATTCTCTATAACTCGCTGGAAAATCCAAAAGTGTCTCCCTTTTGAATTTTTAATAAAACCTATTTGTTCAATGTCCCTGCAGGGAGATGAGATTTTGGTCTCCAATAGCACGCCACATAACTCCTCCCCCAATCGTCCCACAATCCTCTCTTATAGGTGGACACCAAATCACTGTGTAGTGTGACCGCACTTTGAATCTTAAGCACATTTATGCTAAATCCAGACTCATTTCACAGGTATATTAAAATAACACTCACCCCCTTTAGAGTGAAAGAGAGACAGATGGAGGAAAAGAAGGATGTCATCAGAGTCCAGTTTCGGCACCGCTATGCAAGAATAGGCGGGAGAAGGATTAAAGAAAGAGAATAAGCATACTGCGCAGCACAGGCTAGGTCAGGAACCTAATTTCACACTGACATTAAGGGCAATTTGGCCTTGGAAATATTTCGTCAAGCCTCTATTCAGCTGAAGAGTATAAAGCTATAAGTCTGCATTTTCTGAATATGAGATAGACAGTCTGAGCCACGGTCATTTGAAGTGGATATAAATGGTGGTACTTACGTGCTGCAAGAGGTCGAGAAGAAGCAGGGTGGATCATAAAAGAAAGACAGAGAGACAGAGAGAGAGAGAGAGAGGAAAGTAACATTAGTTGAAGAGAGTGATTGTAATGTCAGTAGGAAAAGTACAGAGGAAATTTAACATCTATGAAACTTTTTTGCACCCTACTGTTATGCTATCATCTAATGCTGCATGTCAAAATCTACAACACCTTGTCTAGAAGTGAACAACTGAGTAACTCACTTAAAAAAAAACACTCATTTAACATGAGAGGGAGGTGTGTGAAAGGCCCTGATGGCACTCTATGGATTATTGATTTTTTATTCCCTTCCTGCCCAGAAGGGGCTCCATTTGAACAGCACCATTACCTCCATAACGATTAGAGAGCAAAAGTTAATTATGTAATTATGAAGGCAATAAGTGGCACGTTTGTGCTTGGCTGTGCCGGTGAAGGCTTTAAACATTATCTCCAGCATGCACATCCCGGCAGACAGGGTGAGAGGAAGAGATTAGAGCAGCCGAGGAGAAACAGACGGAGAAACCATTAACTAATCACAACAATTTCCCTCTATTACATTCACCAGTGCCTTTACACAAGGAGTGCACAAACACACATGCACAAATGCGCACGCACACACACACGCACGCACGCACACACACACACAGAGCATGTGTAAATACAAATGATAGACAGCAGACTGGAGAATCACACACATCTTCTCACACTAAAACTGTTACAGGATAGAGAAGTACACACAGTAATCACACACACACACACACACACACACACCCAAGTATATATGCATAGACAGAAAAGTAGCGCTTTTGAATTTAGATAAACTGTTTGTGGTGAAGTGAGCCCCAGGCAGAGAGAAGATTCAAACTCTTCAATCCTCCCATCTGGATCTGTCCAAACTGAAAGGTGAGGAGACGAAATGAAATGGAATAAAAAGATGAGTGAGGCCAAGAGTCAGATAAAGAGAGTGAATGACTATTTCACCTTGACATAAAGAGACAGGACTGCCAGAAGCACAATGATTCTCTCTGCACTTGGCCAAACCTAAATGGCAAGAGATAAGATGCTGCGATTTAGAATATGCATGAACTGGTGGGGTGAGGCCCGAGCAGTCACTGTCCACGTTGGACAGCTGCTCTGTAAATGCAGATTTTGAATAAATAAATGCGAGATCATGTTTATGCAAAGTTGTAGGAGCGAGTGTAAGGAAATGGCCCGGAGCAGGTTCAGCTTATTCCCGAGCTCGACGGATGTACACACACTCTCTGAGCAAGTGTGTTTGATTAATAGACTAATTCATTCAAATAGTTGGGTTAGCCTAAATTAGAGGGAAGAGCCAGGGGAGTCTGTGACCTAAGGCCACTTATCATAGAGTGATTAAAACAGAGTCAAATAGTTGATTTATGCACATGACTAACACACACACAAACACATACACGCACAAACACATACTTAAACAGGGCATGCACAGCTAGAACTTAATGACAGTGAAAGCTGCTACACCTCAAGAGGAGGTGTTAATTTTCTGAGAGCGTGCATAGTACATATTTGTGTGTGTGTGTGTGTGTGTGTGTATGTGTGGGAGAGAGAGAGAGAGAGCCCCTGCAGAGGTGTAAATGTGAGTGTGTCAGTAGGGGCTCTGGCTCCTGTCAGCTCTCACTGCTCGCTGGTTGACGTCTGCGCCAGAGCGAGCCATCATGTCCACCGTCTCAACGCGGCCCTGCTTGGCTGCCCAGTGGAGCGCCATCTGCAACGACATACACACATGCAAAGACTGTCAATCAAATACCTGCTGTCAATCAAGCAGCCTGGTAAGACTCACTCTATATTCACCTTCTCCTGGGTGCAATAAATTGATCTTACTTTTACTTTACTTAATTTTGAGTAAAGGTTCATTTGTATGTCATACTTGGATTACAGGCACTTGTACATCATGGACAGCAAGGTATTGAAAGTTTGTACTTAAGTTTAAAATTATGAAAATCAGAAACACAAACAGTTCAAGAATAATAAACCTGTTTTATAAAATAAGCAAAACATAATCTCTTGCAGATTTTTTTTTTTTGTTCATTTTATTGGTGCAGGGGTGTCTGGAGATCTACCTTCTTATAAAGCTTAGCTTAAAACAAAAATCTAACACACCTGATCCAGCTAATTATTATCTTCGTGAGCTTCTGACTATTACGGCCAAATTACAGTTGGAGATAAACTGTACTGAGATAAAGTAGAGCTCCAGAAGTCCCAGTATCAGTGTAACCAGGTCTTAAAAGCTGAAACAACAGACTCAACATAAGTGCCTTACAATTTATCAACTGCAAATGATGTACAGCATGCAAGGTTACAACTGCCACAAGACACAAGAGTCACTTTATTACTAAGCGATAAATAATAGCTGATAGTACCATTACTATTGTGCATAGTAATAATCTGATACATATTCAATTGTGGGTCAGCCTTAAAATACACATACCTCTGGCCAGAAAAGTGCAGCCACACCACAAGCACACACATTCTCTTATCACACTGTATGAATCACTGTACAAGCTGCTTTTAACGCTATCAACTCTAGCGCTTATTTTCATGAAAAAAAAAAAAAGTTAAGCAACAAAACCATCTCTGTTAAGCTCCTCTCTCCCAGCTCTGTGTAATGTAGAATGACTGTGCTGATTTATCAGCCGTTTGAGCAGCACATCGCCTGCACTGCATTCACGGTCCATTTGCATAAGCAGATTTGGCCTGAGCGGAATGGGCAAGCACTGCTGCTGGTCATTAGCATACAGGCTAATTCAGCACAATGTTAGCTCACTGAGGCTGCACTAAAGAGCCTGATTCAAGGACATTTATCCCATCGCCTGCACTTAGCTTTACATCCTGTCAGACAGCTTGTTATGAGGTGCACACTTCATTTTCTCTAATTTAGCTCACTATATACATGACAGGGGAAAAGGAGTATTACCATACACAACATTACCTTCATTATTCACAAAACTCAGTATTGCCGAATCTTAATAAAATAAAGCCTTTTAACTATTTCGACCATTTCTGACTATAGTAGACAAAATGTTTACCTGTAAAACAAAATCTTCTGTAAATCAATATCAATATTATATCAATATAATTAATATATATACAGTACACTACTAGTGAAACGTTTAGACACTCCATCTCATACAATGCTTTTCTTCATTTAAATGATTTTCTATTCATTTTAGGATAATAATGAATACATTAACATTACAACTCATTGACCAGGAAAAGTGTTAAATCAAAACTACTTTATATTTTAAATTATTGTTATTATTATAATAGTATTCCTGATTTCTCTACTAGCTTTATGATGGACCTATACCCAGGAGGATTTTCTTAAACTTAACAAAGAGCACCTCAGGGCTTCTACTTGTTCAGGAAATCATTTTTTTTATTTAAGTAGTATATATATTTAAGTAAATATATATTTATTAAAAAAACATTTAGATTCTTGTTTAAAATACATTTTCAGATCCAGAAATAAATTTATATTTGGAAATTAACTTCATTCTTTTGCCTTAGAGACAAATTTTAGCAATAAGCCTTATAATGTCAAATATATTTTGCTTTATTGAACTATGGATGGATTGCTTGGGCTTGCACTTTTATGAACCAATGATAACAGCTGATCCTGCCCACCCAGGCTGATTGACAGATGACCTTATCTTAAAATAAAACCAGCAAGAAATAAAATAATTTTCTATATAAACTATTTATGTTATATTATTTATTTTAAAATAATAACTACACAATAATTTGTATAAAATATAGTATATATACTTTTTTTTCCATTAACCTTGTAGGGACCTTTAGCTGTGTCCTATGAGGAAAGCTACTTAACTGGGGGGAAAAAAGTGACTGAAATGTTTCTTGTTTACTGTGGTTAAAGTTTTTGTTAGATTTAGGTGTAGGCATAGCATTAAAGCACAATTGAAGCCAAACGTGTGTGTGTGTGTGTGTGTGTATACAAGTGCGAGAGAGAGTGAGCAAGAGAGGGAGGGAGGGAGGCAGAGAGAGAGAGAGAGAGAGAGAGAGAGACTGGCTAATTCTGGCTTGTCAGTTCCCCTCTCCACATCAGTGTCACTGACCATGTCAGTCTGTTTATCCAACAGCACACAGAGGCTCTCACTCAGCCTACATTCCCTCGCTGAAGACGACATCAAAGCCAGAGGTGCCCTGCTTTTGTGAAAC
Organism: Pangasianodon hypophthalmus; assembly: GCF_027358585.1. Classification (NCBI taxonomy): domain Eukaryota; kingdom Metazoa; phylum Chordata; class Actinopteri; order Siluriformes; family Pangasiidae; genus Pangasianodon; species Pangasianodon hypophthalmus. The sequence continues at coordinate 16,160,287 of NC_069718.1, read as the reverse complement.
TCTCCTCCCCGGTTTTCTCAACACAATCTTTATACAACCCAGATCAGTGCCAGCCTTTAACTGATGCTGAGCAGATTAACTGAATGCTTAAGCGCAGCCTAAGGGGAACTATAGTAACCTGTAATCTTCAAGTGGCTGAAAAGAAACTATGTATCTTGTCACACAGGAACTGGCATACCACCTTGACCCCACAAGCCCTCTTTTCTATAGTCCTGACTGTGCTGACAGCTCTTTGGTTAATTCACACTGACACAGTCCATTGAGAAATTCCCTGCCTCCTCCTTGCCGTTTCTCCTGTCTCTTCACAGTCCCGCTGAGTGCAGACCTTCCTCTATCAAGGGCAGGAAGAAGGTACAATCACAGAACTGTACCCAGTATACTGCCATGGATCAAAATGAATGCTGCTGGAGGACATGTCCACTTGTTTGGGGTTTACTCACTTAGCATATTAAGTAGGGGTGGGAAATAAAAATAAAAGACAAAAAATTCATATCACACATACAGTATACTTTATGACATTTTGAGATACATGAGATTGTTTCAGGTTTGGTAACCAAGTGTAAGCAAAACAACAGTGCCATATTAATAAACCTGTGAAAAAAAAAACTCTAGTTCACAAATTCTAGTACACAAAATTTCATGTCCAATCAATCTTAATTTACCAGTAGATTCAGTCAGTTTTATAGATGTAGCTATGATATGATCTCTCAGAAATGTGTATTATGACAAAAATATCACAATGTCATAACGTCATATCCATCAGCCCTGATAACATGGTTTTTACTTTAAAATATAGGAAGTGGGGTAGATATATTATTTTGAATATAGAGAGAGTTTTTGAATGAGTCATGGACTTCAAAGTTTGATTTAGGCAGAAAGAAAGAGAAACAAAGAGAGAAAGAGAGTGTGTATGCCTTTTACTGAGGGCCAGATGGACACTCTTTCTTTTATTGTCAGTGTGAAAGGACAGCTTAAACTCAGCCTCCCTGCTCCAGCTCAATAGTGAGGCTGAGAGTGCAAGGACCACCACTACTCTGCTCTCTTTCAAAGCTCAATGTCTCTCACCATATGGACCTGTTTAAAAACTCCTGCAGCTTCACACAAAAGAGCAACACCAGCAGCCTCTCAGAACAACTCTAGTGATATCATTCAATTATATCATGGGGAGTGCGGTAATGTTGTGGCTTCATATGGTCACGCACCATGTGTACTATAACCCTGTTTTATCCAGCCTCTAAAGTGGGATAAAGCTCCTAGATACAATAGTCAAAACTCATTAAGGGAATGTACTACTGTTTTAAACATTAATAGCTATGGATCATATTAGCATGTTTACTGTGAAATTCTCTTTGTAAGTACACAAAAGCCATAAAAAAAAGAGAGAGTGAAGCAGCTTGTTAAAGTACAAACTCGAGCAGTTTAATCCTTTTACTCCATACTAAACCAATCATTTTCTCCCATTGGACAAGGAGTCTTGAGAGGTGTGTGCCTGCCTTTAGGCCTGCCTGAGTTATGTGTGTTTGTTAATAATTCCCGTGTAATTAGACTATAATTACGCACAATGAATGTGGCACTAGCACACACTGGAGCTGCATACAAGACACACAGATTATCATGAATTAAATACCCCATCATAACAATTATTAATGTTAAACATGAGTACAAATCCTCCCTAGAAAATGCCAGAAGCTATAAAATACCATGGTCATGTTTTTTTTTTTTTTTTTTTTTTTTTTTTTATATATTTAGGAGTAGATTATTACACTGCTTGTCAGAACACACTGAATATTGTCATGCAAGGGTCATGTCAGATATAAAGTGTACATTAAAATCAGTTCGCTTTCACAAAGAACTTACCTCCTTGTGTTTGTAGAGAGGAAGATGATGACTAAAGGCAGTATGGAGGACAAGACATTAAAAAAATATGTGTATGAAATGATTACATGTAGAATTATAGAAAAAAGTAGGGACATAACTAATATGATAGTGATCTAATATGGATATTGTAATATACTATCACAATATAATTTTCTGAGATCACAGTTATCGTTATTTTTACAACAATTACAAACTCTGACTGGAAGCAGCTGATTTGATGTTAAAAACTGAATCTTTAAACTTGTAATCCTCCCTTCCATGTTAAATACTTTTATTTAATATCTACAAATTACAAATAGAAATTAACAACACTGAATGTTGTTTTTCACATTTTTTAAAAATGTAATACTACTGTTCTTCTATCAGTTTGTCAGCAAACCTATATAGTATGATACATATTGTGTATCATAGAAATGTCTTCATGAAATTTTTTTGTTATATTGCCCAAACTATATTATATAATATGTACATTGAAATTTTAATGAACCAAATCTACTATATAAACAAATAATCCATATATAGCAAAAAACTCTAGGGAGTCATTAGGAGTCATTAACAAAGAATAATAATTGTTAACAGTGAGTAATAATGACTCCCCAGAGTGAGACGTTACTACTCCATTAGTCTAATTGTTCCAGTTTCCATCCAAAGCATCTAACTAATTAAATAATGAGTAAAGTTTATTAGCTGGCATCTTCTGAGGCTTCTCCCCTTGTCAATACATCTCAGTGCAAAAGTTTACCATCCCAATATGAGAGCACTGGCCAAAGCTGAGGCTAAAGGCAGAACTTAATCTAGGTATATAGATTAACATTCACAGAGAGGATTAGGGACACCTACTCCCATTTCAAAGCAGGAACTGGTTTGAAGTTTTGGGGGTGGGAGATGAGTTTAAAGGCTGATTCCAGTGGGAACTCCTCAGTCTAATCCTCCTATTCCCCCGTCTCACCTACCCCTGTTATATGATCAGAGCAAGATCAGTGTCCAGCCTGCCCACGGGGTTCTCTTCGCTGTTCATTAATTTCTTTTAAGAGGATTATTACGCCCATGTTTGTTATTGTTTACAAATCTGGATTTCCCGGGTGTTGTATTGTAATAGTAGTGGCATGAAGACATGACAGTTGGAACAGAACAAAGGATCGTGGGTAATTATACTAGCCTACCACAGGTCTTGGAGCCAAGAAGCAAAAACCTTAAAACAAGAAGTGTGACAAGGATGATTGCTGTGGATGGTCTCACATGGATACTGTAAAGCAGTTTATGCAGGGTTGTGGAGTTGTACCTAAGAACTGCTGCTGTAATCATAAAGACTGTGATGCTCATAATGAATCTCCGTTTAACATGCTCAGTACTGTTCACACAACTGTAGAAGTAATGATTTATATTCCTTATATCTGGTGTAGCCCAGAAGAGCATGGATTCCCTTTTAACTCTGGTTTCTTTCAAGATTTCTTCGATCTCAGGGAGTTTTCTTACCACTGTCTCCTCTGGCTTGCTCATTGGGGATCTAAATATTAATCTACATCTTGATTTCCATAAAGCTGCTTTGTGACAATGTCTACTGTTGAAAGTGTCATACAAATAAAATGAAACTTGAATTGCATTGAACGAGGAGAAACAGAGTGATTGATTAGAGTTCAGAAAGAACAGATGACTTTTGTGTACTTTCAGTGACAAAGTCCTGAATGAGGGAAAGCAAAAAAGGATAAAAGATATAATGAGATTCCTGATATCATAGTCCCATACATTAAAACATGGTCAAGGATTGTAAAGTGCAGGATCCTCCAATTAAATTTGAATTGATTTCCATTTTGGGGTTTCACAAAGTATCCAAAAGCAACTATTTGATGTAAAGAGAGAAGGCACATCCTTTCACTGATTAATTTGAAAGGATCTGTTATCTTCCTCTGTATCATCTTCTGTGCGCAGAGTTTTAATCATTTGGCTGTGATGATTCAAACACAAAATGCTGCCTCTCCCCTGAGACACCAATGCCAAGTTCACCACACAAAGCCTTCCAATCTGCCCAAGCAATTCCAGTCATGCCATTAATTCCACAAAAGCCAAATGTAATTGATTGATAAGCGCTTGAGATTAACCTTTCCTATGAGTTTTTGTCTCTCAATCTCGATGGCCACGTAAGATGCTGTCTATCCCATCAACACTATCTCTTTTATCAGATCCTGGTTAAGAGCATTGGCCATTACTGTTGACCTGGGGGGACTGGCAGAGTAAAAGAGGGCCACTCAACATGGCCGCCTTTGACTGCCACATCTACGGCCAGATCAGATGAGAGTGTCCTGCCTTATCTTTAAGGGCAATATAGATGGTGCTTTTGAACTGGTTCTCCTTTGAAAAAATGTATTGTTACCTAGAGGAGAAAACCTTGTGCGCTTTTTGAGAAAGTCTTGCATTGGTGTAGTTCAGCATTATGCACACAAAAGCAGTGTTTTAGTATCTCTGCTTGCATGCCAATGCAAACATGAATGTCATAGATCCATGCATTCTCTCTAGCAGTTTCCTTCCATTGTGCAAAGCAAGAGTCCTGAGAGTCTGGCAGGGAACATTTTAGCAGAACACTTGGAGTGTTACCACTTTAATAAAAGCACCACTGCCTGAAGGACTAAAAGAGGGGGAACAAATAGAAGCAGCTATTATAGTTGTAGTGGAGAAGTGTGTGATGATCATGTCTTATGTCCCATTTTACATATAAGTGGCCAGTGCAATACTAGCATTAGTATCAGAAGCATTTAAACATAATTGATTATGGATTTGGTTGGAACTAGCCTTACAATGGGGCCTGATTTATTATATGCATTTGTTAAGGACATTGTTGATTGATATGAGTATTGTTGAAGCTTACATCATTCTCCTATTATTGACTGTGGTTCTGGCACGGCAGTGCCCAAACAACTATAACATGCTTGAAATACTTTGATAAATCTAGTCCTTGCAGCAATAGCAGTAGCTACCAAGCCTTTAAGCGCATTTGTCAGTTGCTTTACGGAGGCGCTGCAGGCAACACCACTGCCAGCCGCTCCCTGTTGACTTTACTCACCCCACTGATCCTGCAAATTCACTAAACTTCATGGAAATTTAATAAGTGCTGCTGCTTTGGGCCCCACTCCTGCAGAGTCCGAGCCTGCTGCTGCTGGGCACATATGTGATGATTTACAACCAGACACTCATCTACCACCTTCCTCTTTTTCTTCCTCTCTTCTTGGTCCCCTCCACCCTTGTTTCGGAAGTGCCTGTTATTGTAGCGTAACTAGCCGAATAGATAGCCTTGGGGCCTGAGGCTTGTGAAGTTTAAGCCAAACCAGGCTTTGTACACATCCAGGGGCCAAACAATATCTGGAAATCGTCAGCGTGTTTTATTTTCTTTTCTGTCCACCCTCAAAGGGAGCTGCGTGGCCTTTCAACACTATCAAGCAACAAAATGCTCCAGGTCAAAAGACTATCTGTTCCTGTCTGGCTCTTTTTCATCCCCCAGCACTGTGTCTTCCTCCTTTTGAATAGCCAAAGTCCTGCAGTGTTGCATGCTATGGTTTATATTAACATCTATTTAGCTTAAATGAGGCTTCATCCCACAATGTATCTGTCCATCATGTGCAAGTACAAAAGTAAAGATCACTTATGACAGATTTGTAATTAAAGTTGTTCTACTACTCCTTTGTAGACTAATTTTAGTTATTTTGTGAGGAAAAAAAGGATAAAATCAAGTGTTCTGCATAGTGACCAGCGGTGAGGAGGGAGAGAGGGTTAAGGAATTGGAGACAGGGTTGTATATGGTGGATTTTCACAGACACAGGGCTCCAAGGTTTCACCGTTTTAGAGACCAAGGAGGGGTCTTGCAGCAGAAGACGGCACAGGCCTGAAACATTCCCCAGTGCTGCACAGTGCAATCACTCATGCTCCACAAGGTCCATCTGCATCCACTGGAACACAGCCTGCACACAGGACCAAAAGCACAGAGTAGGAAACATGCAGTATGTGTCAAAAATGCCACTCATTTGCTACACTCAATATTCATAAATGCAATGCATTACTATGTATCACTAAACCTAATTTCCATCAGACACATAGCACGTGTCTGGCTGCATGCCTCTCCTTCTCTACTGTATGTAATCAGTAACAGTTGAGCCATTTAGTCTCAGCTAGCTTCGACCTGACTTCTACACTAATCTGGAATTGGTTCCTAGCGGCTTTAGCCTAAATGAAAACAGACAGGAGTCCTTGTCTCTGCGATGATCAGTGAACTGTGACCGGTCCTGGGGCCCTTCAGAATCCTCTGGCCAGTACAAGAACCCTGTTGTTAAGCCTTGCAGAATAGAAAGGGGCCCCAGCATTCAGATAACACAGGCCAAGAGCAGCCAGCAGATCCAAACACCACTAATCCCCGTGCTTAGTACCTGTTTATGATATGACAAATTGAAACCCCCACCGTGAAGGATTTCAACATCCTTGCAGTTACAGCACAAAACATTGATCCATTATGACAACTCGGCACAAGTCTCACAATGCTGTTGAAGCTACGGACATATGTGAATGATAAAATCTCATTGGAATGCAGAACAAAAGCATAAAATAATTAGGGGCCCAGGAATGTACAAGAGGTCTCTAAAAAAAGAAAACCAGAGGGTTGGTAATGACTACATATGTGTAGTGGGTGAGAGGAGGAAAGAGAGAAGCAGGAGGTGGTGGGGGGGATCCTACAGCCATGACCTGCACTGACCTCTGCCCTTGTGTTAAAGGCAGAGCGTGCAGAATGGAGAAGCAAAACGGCTGCAGATCAAAAAGGCTGACAGATGAAGGGGAAGGGTCTGCTTGACCTTGACTCTTTAACGTCAGCTGTGTCTCCAGACAAGAAAACCCTGACATGAGCACCATTCGTCTGCGTCTGTTAGCCACACCGAGTGCCAGAGCACAACATAAGCTGTTAATTATGGGCAGGTCATTAGAAAGCAACCTAATACACCAGCACATTTTCATTACAAATATGAAAGTATGAAAATGCATAGCGATTCCTCCCCTGACATTACATTACAAGAGAAATACTTTAGTATAACTATGTAGTACAGTTTGTTGATGTATTGACATTTTAAACTGCCCTGAAAGAGAAAGATCTTGTAGCTGGGCTGAAACCCAAGCCATAAAAGAACAAAAATGGTCCCTGGGTGCAAATGCAGCACAAAGACCTTCATATATTTATCTCATAATTCCGCAGTAGAGGAAATTCCTGCTGTGAGGGAGCAGACCCCAATAACAAGATCCATAAAAATAAGTGTGACATCCTGTTGCTATGGTCAACAAACACTGAGATGATTGATGAAGACAAACTGTTAGACTGATGGACATTGGGAGATATCTCTTTTAGATGACCTGTCCTTCCCCAACTCATTTTGACAAATGAAAGGCTTTAATCTCTCTTCCAGACAAATCAGATGCCTAACCTCAGTTTTCTCTCTCCAGGTGGTTGTTACTTTTAGTAACATTCTTCAACAACTAAAGTGTACATGTCCTAAAGTGTACATGTCTTGTAGAGGCCATCAATTAGAAAAAATATCAAGTATAATAACTGCAACAAAAAAAAATGTTTTCATTTAAAATTTGACACAAAAACATGTTGAACTTCATATTGTAACAAAATGTAATAACTACTGCTTGAAAAATGTCTTAATTGTTTTTAACTACTACTACTTCTACTATCTACTTCCTTTTGAATAATGTTGGTATTAATATTATTCAGGGCAATCTATTTTTTTAGGCTTCTCACACCAAATACCATAGTGTTCAATCATACCCTGAAAATGCAGAATGCTATTTTGGACTTTCAGTATTTTCTTATATCAGCACCACCAGGTCAGTTTTTGCCTCTCAGTGATGGGGAAATGAGTCACGCCTCTTCATAAACAGGGGCATTGCTGTGTTTGCTCTCCTGGTGCTCATATCCCAGCACCACTACCATTATGCGCTAATGTGGAAATGACTGAAGTAGACTGCTCACTGTAAATGCTGGCAAATACAGTGAATGAAACAGAAATCAGAGCTTCCTTCACTGGGAGATTAGCTAGAACATCGCAAGTTCTGGGTCCTCTGCATGGACAAAAAAAGTGGGTGACATTGTACAAAAATCCAGAGACTGGATCAGAACTGATCATTACACTCTGCTTATCTCAAAGCTTAAACATAGCAGTTTTTTTTTTTAAATAGGACTTTGGGCTTTATGTCTTCATTCAGAAAGCTACTGAAACTGTGGCAGAGTGGGTGTATATAATATGATTATGGAGGCTTTTATTTAAAAATAAATAAATCAATCAAACACAGAATGCTGTAGGTTTACCATGTTTTCTGTGAGATAATTTAGAGTCAAGTAAGAGTTTATTATTTTCACTGTTTCATTACCTGAAGTGTGTATGGGACTTATTGAAAAAAATGGTCCATCTTATTGTCATCTTATTTTAAAGTAGTAACCAACCACACACGAGCCTTTAGTTCTGTCAATCTTCAAGAAAATCAAGAGCATAATAAGGCCACATCAGAAAGGCTACGTTTTGACTTGTTAGACTAATAAGGCCTCTTAAATCTTTGTTTGAAGCCTACCCTCTCTAACAATTCCAGCAAATTCACCTTTATAAAGTGAGAAGTTTCTTCTATTTGACTGAAATAGGTGAGGTTGAGGTCAAGGAACAGGCCCTGCTGTGAATTTATCACTCAGATATAAAATTAACAAGGTAGAGAAGCCATAATTGGGAGGCCAGTTGGTTCCCTGCCAATAAAGTTTACAGCAAAGTTTACATAAAAGTTTACAAGAGACAAACTCCCCTCGTTTATTCTGAAATTAATGTCTTTGGTGTTTTATGGCTCTGTTCTCTTGTGACTCATAGTTTCAAAGCAAAGCTTCAAGTAGCTAGTTTATGGTGTGCTTTATGATGTAGCTTCAAAATTCATGGCCATAGTCTTGCTTTCATAAATCACTGGTGCTCAGTTCTCTTCTGGATCGTGGACGTATTTACAGGGTCAGAAAACTGATTTCTAATATCCTCATAAGCAAGAAATACTGTGTATATGCACTAAGCATGCCTTTGTGGTTCATGTACATGTACCTATGACTCAGTTTGACCTTAATTAAATGATTAATAGAAATCCTGCTAATAAATTTTGAGCACAGTGATAAACCTTCATATGTTCAGTGTGTGTTGTCATATTGTGGCCATAAGCTTGACTCCTCTAGTGAAAAGTGCTTGGCAGCGTTTGTGCTGTCTCTCGCTGGCTCCCTATTAATGAGGTTTTGCAGTGAGCGGTGGCATGCAGGGTCACGGCCATGACGGCCGAGTTCACAGACCTGTTTACAGAGCAGGTGAGAGATGAGCAGGGGAGAGGTGTCACCTCCACGTTAATTAAAAAACGCAAGCATTCGCCGAGGGGGCTGTCCTTCAGCTGCCCGCCTGCTGGGGGAACAGAGGCTAACTCGCCCTACGCTCAGGCACAGGTGTTAATATAGGCAGAGGTGTTGATACACAAGGCAAAATTCTTTAAAGGAGTTCAATTACCTTTCATTAACTGCACCAGGTTTCTAAGAGCTTGGTGTGAAAATATATATGAATGGTTACTGTAGAGAGTAATGTTGTACTATATATAACTATAATCATCATCATTATGCTTTCTCCATTTCTATATGTACAGAATGAAGGCAGAAAGGTCATTATCGTGACAGAGGATGGTGTGACACTCCAGGCATCTTTCTCAAGGCTTTCCTGAACACACAAACAAACAATACAGAAACTACAGTGCATAATTTCATAATTTCTATTCATAAAATCAAAATAAAAGTACTTAAAAGAGGTTTTCCTACGAAGACCGAAGACATATCCATACACAGCTGAATGATAATGAAAACTTTTGCATTTGTATCATCTTAGAATTTCTTTGCGTCATTATTTCTTCCATATCAATGCAGACATATGCACGACTTCACAGAGGACACTGTAACACTCGTGGCATCTTCATCACTCTAAAACACACACAGATAGAAACTGAATGGATGATAAATGACAGTTGGAGTCTAAAAGCCTTAAAACAGTCATTGATAAGGACTTTCCCATGGTGCATTCACTTTCCATGCACATCATCCCTCTATTTCACCAAGAAGAGCAATCCACCACAGTCACGAAGTCAACATCTTCCTGAATAAATAATGTCTGTCTTCCCTTCAACAAAGTGACCATGTTTTAGCATAACAAAGCCCTTCCAGCCTGCCCCTTTACGCCACTTCCACTCCCCCTGTACCCCCATACAGCAAAAACAATACACACACACATAAACATCCTCTCTCCTTTTCTCTTTCCCTCTCTGTCAAACAAAATGAAAGCCCTTCATACTCTGACAGCTAGAAAGCCCTGCAGCTTCAGAGTACCTTACTGTCAGCAAGGAGAATCGTCTCTGCATTTGAAACTACAACAGTCATTTTTATGAATAAATCAGTGTTTGGAGAACATTGCATTTTCCAATACATTTTTATATCTGACAAAATGGAATAAAGAGGGGCATCACGTTGCATTCTACATGCTTTTATAAATGAAGAAAAAAATCTCTTTGAAAGATATTTACAACAAAAAAAAGCAAATCAAAAAGCCTCATAAACAGTAAGTGCTTAGTGAAAACAGAGTGACTGCAAAATCTGACAAAAAGTTAGTGACAAACTCAATTCAGCCCTAGTAGTAACAGCTGCCAAAAAAAGGGGTTTGGGCTTCATACAGCTGGCAAGCATTCAAACAGCAAAAGTGTATCTAATCGTTTTAAAGGCGCTATCCAGCTTCTGAATTGGGTTACATAACACTGTGCATTATATGCTGGCAATAAAAACGCTTGTGTTTGGGTGTGTGACCAAAGCATTTGCTAAGTAAAATTGAAAATTTGGTGATAGAAAATTTAAATGCAAGTTTACCTATTGGTGTTCTTGTTTTCTTATTTTCAGCATGCACAATAGTTTTAGAATTATTTATTTTATTCTTTTTCACATTATATGCTATATTCTATTCTTTTTATTTGAAATGCTATAATTTATTCTTTTTATGCTACAATTTTACATTGCAGTGTTGATTCCTAAAATCTAATAAAAATCAATTTAGCTAAAAATACATTGTAAATTCATGTGTGCACATGGATTTCACTGTTTACTAATGAGAAATCTCGAGTCAGTACAGGCCTAATGGGATGTGTTTCCTGCTACTAACACTCAGTGACAGGTTCAAATCTTTCAAAAATAAGCAAACAACAGGCTTTTTATCCTTTAGGAATTTGATGTGGCTGGTTATCCTGTACAGTGTTTCAAGGCTAACAGCTTTGATTGTTACTTCAGGCACTGATGAAAAATATCCTAATGTTATGATTAAAAAGCCAGAGCTAAACATGGGAATAGTGTTTTATACATAATCTATGAGACTTAGTAACCCATTTACATTTCTAAATGATTTACATACGGTAGAGAGACCCTCTAGTCATAAATAATTTAATATCACAACATATCCTGAAGGAGTAGATCATCAGTGCTGTATTTAACTTTAATTACTCTTTTAAAATCTAATGTTGGCCCTGCAGTTATGATTGAATAATTCTGTCTGAAAGCTAAATGTTCCTCAACAGTCTACTGAGATGGAAAAAAAACCCTCGATGAAAAAGAGACCAATGTTGGGGGAGGGAAAGGGAAGACACATGAAAGAGAAAGGGGGAAAAAACTGGAAGGTGTCTGCGTGTGTGTGTGTGTGTGTGTGTGTGTGTGTGTGTGTGTGTGCGCGTGTGTGTGTGTGCGTCTGTTACAGATTTACATGCAATCAGGGGATACTTGACTAATGTCATACTTTTCAGCTGGTGGCAACAGCTGTTCTGCAATTGTTCCCTCAAACATTCAAAACAGAGTTTCCTTAAAGAAAGAAAGAAAAATAAAACAGCATTAAGGTTAACATCAAATTATAATAAACCGACAGCCACAAAATAACAGAAAATGGTAATCACTTCTCCAAAACTGCAATACATTCCATACTTACACTAATTAAAAAGCTTGAACAGCAACATTAACATATTAATTGAGGTTCCACCACAGGGCTGTTATGATGAGGATATTCAAATGAGGCTTTCAGGAACTGCACCACAGAGAAATTAAAGCGAGAGAGGGATGGAGATAACACTGGAACGAGACACACACACACACACACACACACACACACAAAACACCTATTGTAAATCTGACCTTATTTCAAATACAGGACCATATTTGTGTGATCTGACATGCCACCCTCTCGCTCTATCAGATGAGTATTTGAGAAATGAAAAACCCATTTACACAAAGCCTGAGTGTGTGGCAGAGAGATCACCTGTTCTATACAATGTGCCCTCACGTCAGCAAAGTGACACCACCACGCAAGGTCAGTGAAATTACGAGAGAATGTTTCGCAGCGTTTGTTCAGACAGACAACTGATAGCGTCTCCCTGCCTCGTCGTTTAAGAGGTTCCCGCTTCCTGTATGATAACATGTTATTTCGGTGAAATTACGGGACTAGATGGGGGCCTAGTGAAACACGAGTGTAGTAGTTAAAGGATAATAGCTTGGCCAGCCCTGCCAGGCTCGCCTGAATGTCAGAGCGACGGCTGATAGCAGCTGCTCAGTGTGAACCTGGGTTTAGGCCACTGATCCAAGGCTAGAAAGCACTCAGGCTCCTCTCTGCTGGGAGCTGTGAAGGAGTCAGGCTCTGATGAGCATGAAATCACAGGATAAAGAGAGGAATCTCTCTCGTTTCAGTTTAGATTACAACTACAGCACTTGACTTAGTGTCGCTGGTTGTGAGGACTGCACAATATCATGTATTTCTTTATTCAAAGAATTACCAGAAATGGTTACTGATGTAGGCACAGTGTGATACCAGTCATCACTCTGCCTTATGTAAAATATACAAAGAGGTCCATAACTGCACATTCACACAGTGACAGTTTTTTCTTTGTTGGACTCTTCACTCCACATTTTAATTACATTAATTCAGACATTCACATAGACATTTCTCTAGAGAGGGGTGACAAATTAAAGGAAAAATGTTGGCTTTTATGCTGTAGAAGGCATTTTGCTGATATGGTTTGGCCTCACTTGTCTGCTTAGAGGGAAGTGTCTCCATAAATCAATATAAAGATATTCTGGTCACCTTTATCCTATGATGAAACATTTCTATCCTGATGGGAGTGGTCTGTTCCTGGATGACAAAATCAAAACACCAATTCAGGGTACATATTTTGGAAAAATGATGTTCATCCCTCCAGTACAGTTACTGAGACCCGTAGAATCAATGCCAAGCACCATTGAAGTTGTTCTGGTGGTTCATGGTGGCACAACACCTTACTAAGGCACTTTATGATGGTTTATCTTTGTCATGCATCTAAATTGACCAACGGTATTGTTGTAAATAAATATTTTCAGAGGAGAAATTAACGTAATCTTAAATCTTCAATTCACATGCTTATAGACTGCAAATCCTGTGCAGTTGATGACTGTCTGTGACCCACAGACGTCTCCAGATGCTGATTATATTCCCTGGTGATGCTCTGCCAGTAATGCATTATGCCTTTAATGCATCCAATTTCAATCCCTGCTTGTTTGAACAGCTTTTTGCCTCTAGTATCTTCAGTTCAATAAAATACGTGCATGCACAATAGATTTCAGGTCGGCTAATCGAGAACATTTCACTTTTTGGCAACCCAACCCCAAAGCAACCATGTTGCTTTAGTAGTATATTTTGCATTATTGGGCTCATGCAAGGGCAAGCATCATTGTGAAGCATTTGCTTGGAGCTATGAAGTTAATTTATCATCATGCTGCCACTATGTCTAGTGGCATCATCAATAAAGACAAGTAAATCAGTTCCGCACACATGCCCATCCCATCATGTGTCACAGATGAGGCAGCATGATTGGATCATAAGCAGTCCATTTTATCTCCACACTTTCCTCTTTCCATCAATCTGGTTCAGCTTCATCTTTGTCTCATTTATCAGTATGATTTCATCCCAGAACCCCTTTGTAAATATACTTCTAGGAAGCTGTAATCTGGACTTCCAGTTCTTGAGGCTTGCCTCCAGTCTCCTTTGAGTCTGGTGGTGACTCTTAGAAAGAAGGATCCTCAAAGGTTCTTTGAATGTTTTTAATGGTTCTAGCTTTCTAAAGGGGTTCTATTTGAAGGCAAACTCTCTGTTCAGGACTTTTAATGGTTCCCTCAGAGACAATAACCCACTGACCCCAAAGAACCCTTTAGAATGCTAGATAAAACCTTTTTCTATGCATGTAATTTTAGACCTATTTAATTCCTGCATTCTGGATAATGTTCTTGATCTGTATGACTATATTCACTATTTAATCCAATACAGGATGGTATGGTGGCACAGCAGGTCGCATTACTGGCTCACAGCTTCAGGGTCATGCTCAGGTTATTGTCTGTGCAGTGTTTCACATGCCTTGTGGCCAAGTTTCCTCCAGGTTCTCTAGTTTCCTTCCAATGGTGATAGGTGGATTGGTGATTATAAATTTTAAAAAGGTGTGAACAGGCCCTGTGATGGACTAGCATCCCATACCAGAGGGTATTCCTGCCTCGCACTCACTATTCCTTGTCTGCTAAGTTTGGCAGTGTATTCCTACTTCTACCAAATTTACCAACATCTAGTTTGGACACACCTAACTGGATACGCCTTGGGGCCTTTTGTTAGCTCTCTTGTACATGAAATAATGAACTAATAGTGCAATGACTTACAGCTGATAAAGGAACGACTAAGAATTGTCCAATTAAATTAGGACATGTTGCGAACAATGAGCTATTAGTGCTATATGACTCATTTAATATAGTTCTAAATACACTTGAATCAAAGCTTCTTCATGGTCATTGTTTCTTATCATATCCATGCTGGAGTACAGATAACAAACAAAAAATTATGTCACAGTCCATTTGCTTGTGCTGCACAGAATCAGTCTACACACTCGCTTATAAGCACTACAACACAAATTTAGCACCAGAACATTATCTACTGTATATCACCTTATTTCATAACTTGTTCCTCATAAATATAGCATATCTCTGTCACATACATTTGTTCTGCTAGACTGAAAACTCTAGAATATAATGCATTGTTTGGACCTGCATAATGTAGCATGAGCTGTGCTGAGAGACACACGTAATTATGCTGCACTGAACAATAACAGGCCAATGAATTTACTGTATTCCAGTAACATACTGTTGATACAAAGATAAACACAATGCTTACATCAGCATTGCTGGTTTCGTGAGTACAGTAAAATGGTGTCCCAGGCCTAAAAACAGAAGCTAAGACATCATGCAGGAAGACAAGCCAATTTGGCCTTATCAGAGTCACTCCAATGCTAAGTTATACAGTGAGCTGGGACCAGGAGGAGCAGTGTAAGAGGATTACAGCAGACGTTTTCCTTGTTAAAGCTAAGAAAAACAAGGCTGACCCCAGTCAGACTGTGGTTAAATGGAATATCAGTTGATGTGCTGGGCTATGCATATGTTTAATCAACAACAGAAAAGCACCCAAAAAACATTCATCTTCAGTAACTGCTTTATCTTAGTCAGGCTTCCAGTGGGTCTGGAGCCTATCCTGGGAACAATGGACACAAGGCAGGAATACACCCTGAATGGGACACCAATCTATCACAGGGCACCAGGCACACACACTTTCACACAGACATTCACATCTAGGGGCAAGTTTATTGTAGTCAAGCTGCCTACCTGCATGTTTTTTGGAAGTGAGAGGAAACAGGAGAACCTGGAGGAAACCCACATGAATCGAGGAAGAACATACATAACTCCTCACAGACAGTAACCCGAGCTCAAAATCAAACCAGGGACCTTGGAGCTTTGAGGCAGCAATGCTACCCACTGTGCCACCACCCACAAACAAAATAATAAGATCAAATTTACTATTCTAAATTCAGAAATACTGTCTGCACTAGTTGAGTATGTGTCCATTCCCAAGATGAATGAATCAATAAATAATGCAGCTAAATGGTCTATACTATTTTGACTGATTATTTTAGTATAGTCATTTAGTAGATCAGTTTGAAAACAGCCCTAGCAATGATTTGTGACAAGTGTATTCGACAAATCAATCTGCATTATTTCTAGCTCCACTGAAATGTCCCTGTATGATATGCATGGTACCCTGGCAAGAAGGTTACCCAAATTCAGCAGACGTATTTAAAGTTAATGTGCAAGTCACCTTATTTAAAGCCATGAAAATAAAATCAAACTGTGGAATCACTTATTTGGTATTGTATTTTAACGCACTGTTATGTAGAGAAGTCACTTTCCCAGAAGAACTTCAGGTCACTGGGGTTGAGCTCTGAGCGTAGCTGGAGCCTGAGCCAGTTTTGGTATCTGCATACATCATGCCTTCTTGCTCTCCTGATACTGCCTTCTACCTGCCACACACACAGACATCTGTGACTGAGAAACACACTGACAGAAATTTTTAGAAGTTACCCCAACAGAATTTCCTGTACACTGGTATATACACAAACAGGGATTTGCCCGTTGTCTCTGTTTTTAGCGACTTGCAGTTGTCATTAATATATTCAAAAACACAACTGATACAAATAGCGCTATAAACACAACCTGAATCTCTCTCAGCACACAGTGACAATTCTCAACATGATAAACAGCACAGCTATCAATCTCAATAAGCCTCCTTGTTTTTCAAATCTCCTTCCTGTGCTACAAAATTACTGTGTGAGTGTATTTTACAGCCCCAACCAAATTCACCACTATGAAAGTTAAATCCATCCCTGCCATGGAAGAGATTAGAAAACCTTGCCGCACTTGTTGCATGCAATTATGGCCCAACAAAAAGACACAGGAGATGGTTTAACGTCTCACAGAGACTGTAATTACTCAGGAACAGCTCCAGACTCACAGCCCCATGGGATCTCATTAGTGAGACACTCTCATCATACAAACCATTTAGACAAACATTTCCATTCACCAACAAAGTACACACTCAAAGGTTTCAATGAAAAAGAAACATGAGGATGGCAAACCAATCAGTTTAGTGTATTTAATTACTCTTGTGAAACAGTGTGTCAGAGTCGTTAGATAATTATGACACTAATTTACTGCTTAAAAAGTGGAGACTTCTCGTTTACTCTGACTAATAATTAGAGGTTGAGTTGTCTACATAGAAATAAAACTTCAGTACTAAATTTAAGGTGGTTGTCCTGTCAAGCCAGCAGGACACAAACACTGTAAGAATTTAATGTTGGAAAAATTGAACGTGGGTAGCATTGTCACCTCACAGCACCAGGATCCCGGGTTCAATTCTGAGCTTGGGTTACTGCCTGTATGGAGTTTCTTTGCATTCTCTCCCTGTGTCCATATGGGTTTCCTCCAGGTAGTCTGGTTTCCTCCCGCTTCCATAAAACATGCTGCTAGGTGAATTGGCTACTGTAAATTGCCCCTAGGCAGGAAAGCATGTGTGAATGGGACTCCATTCCATGCATGCACACAACCAGGGGGTATTCCCACCTGTATTCTCAGGATAATTACTGGATCCAGCGTGACCCTGACCAGAGTAAAGCAGTTACTGAAGATGAATGATTGAATAATTTTATTCAACAACGCCACTCTTCAAGCTACTATTGTTAGACCCTGGGGTTTGTCTGTAAAGTCTGTAATCACAAGAGAGACCCTGATATGCAATAATATTAAAATAACTAGTCAAATAGAATCCATAACTTATATATATACTGCACTGACAAATTATGCTTTTTGTGACATTATGTTTTCAACTCTTAGGCAATTACTAGGTCTACAGCTTTTCTGTGTTTTTAAAGAAACGACACTTTAAGCCAATAAGCACCGAAGAACTATAGTAATACAATGTGCCTAAAAACTACTGAGTACAGTTGTCTGTATTACAGTGCAACTCTGGGTACTTTGCAAAAGATATGCTGGTAACATCTCACAGCAGTGGTACTACAAAATCTCAATTCTGGTGCATGCCCAGGTACAACTATGTTTGTTGAAGCAAATGAAGACGAGAATTTTGCTATAAATAGATGACAGATCCTTGAACTACAGCCTGATTTCTTCAGCAGCACATCCTCTAAATCTCAGTGGACATGTTACATTTAGCTTGAATTCTCAATAACTTTCTCAGCTGTACTGATTAGAGTCACACATTAATGCTCCACTTTAGCGGTTTTGATCTGAAACATGCTGAGGAAGTGTGCAGAGCTAGAAGAAGGTTCAGGTGAACAGTGTGCCATATATAACCTCACTGTAAAGGCCAGCACTTCTGCGCATGCACATCTTTTACTGATCAAAGCAGCTCTCCTACGTTTTAAGATCCAAAGCGTGAACTGAAGAGCGCAATGAAGACGGGAAAAGAGGGGACGTTCCATGTAAAATCACAAGAGAATCTTGTGTCAACACCGTCGCATACGTCTGTGACATATCAAAGAGAATAAACAACAGTGCTGTGATTACCGAGTAGCTTGACAGACAGGAAGGAGAATGAGAATGACAAGCAAAGATTCCAGGTGAGACTCTGAGCTGCTGAGTTCCACTTTTTAAAAAGCATTGCACTAAATTCGAGGCGACAACACAGCACGAGCCTGGCATGCAAGAGTGAGGTGCTTGAGAGCTCCTCAGAAGCTGAGCTGCTGCTCAGTTTGTGTTCAGGAAATCTCAGAAGTAGTGAAATATCTGTTAGAAATTGTGCCACCTGCTTTTTAAATGACCTCTGAAAGGATCTCATAGCCACACCTCATGTGTGTCATACAAGCACACACCCCTAAACTGCTCCAAAGCCTGCTGCTAAAAACGCAAAAAGAGTCATACTGAAACAAAAAGTATTCTTCTCCAAATGCCCTCAGAAGGCCTTTCAGGGACAACTCAGTTTTTTTGCAACTGCATTTTTCTAGATTAATTAGGCTTCTGGACATTTTGCATTCCTGAGAGAACTAGAAATCAACTTTTCTCAATGTACACTGATGCTGATACTGTTGAATGGTTGTGGAAATTAGTATATAATTTAATCATCAGTATGACACGGTCTACACATTTACAATGAAAGGTTAAACTGGAATGTAGGAAGTGAGGAAATTTAGCAAGTGTCTTACTTCTTGGTGGGTGCAAATTCAATTTATGTGTAATTGTGTGGAGTTCCACACTGATATCAAGAAAACATGATTAAAACTAGTTCATGATATGCCTGTTTCTGTCCTCATGGTTTAATTTAACCACAATTAGGCCAGACCTCAAGTTTACACTGTTCTTAGTTTATCATCAACATGACACAGAATATTGCGGGTTTTATCTTTCGACAAGAATGCTTTTAACCAAGCACAATTAACACATTTATGCATTAATGATCCAATACACGCACAGCAGTTACCCTTGACTAAAGAAACACATTTTAAAGTTTTGAAATCAAAGCATTTCTCTAGAAAGCAATGAGAAACCGTATTACATTGTCACAATTATTTAACCATTATGCCATACTATTTTAAAATTTTCAATCAGCCAGAGTTGGTTGACCAAAGGTGCTGCAGCTCCACTTCCTCGCACTGTCCCAATTTAAACCCTGCAATTACACTACAGATGACTTATTACATAAAAGCTACAAGTGTTTTAAAATAGTATTACAGTTTAAGTACATAGTCAGTGTTTCACGGCAGAGTAACTTGGGTTAATCAAATTTAGCTGGTTGTTAAAATCACTCAGCAGCCCATCTGAGAAAGCAAAAAGGCTGTTTTGTGAGTCTTATTATACTGTGCACACAGTCTGGCCTTTTAGTTAAACTTAATACAGCTCTTCTTTATTCCTCATGTAACCCTCTTCAGCTATGATCCACATCATATACAGAGAGATACACCTCAAGACACATAAAATATAAATCTAACTGCTGAAGTGTCATGTCTTTAGGCAATATTTTCTGGCAAAAAACAGCTGTTTGAATGTGGTAGGTATAACAGCAAAAAAATGTATCTTATGAAATACCATGGGGACAAAAATATCATACAGCAACTTAGATATGTACACAGAGATGACTGCTGGGAGTCTGAGGGAGTTGATGATTCCTATAGCAGCGGGTGAACAGTGACTGTGTATGTGGGCAGTCGTGTAATGTCTAGGCTCAGTTGTCTACTTTTAAATAGCATCTCATTACTGTGAGTGGGACAGGGAAAGTGATCAGAGATGGGCTCTCCTTTCCAGCTTATTATTTACACTCCAGATCAGGCATAAGCCCACATTCTTCAGTCCTGTAATATAACCCAGAATGAACAAAACTAAAAGGCCAAAAAAAAACTTTGTTGGGAATTTACTTAAACATTATTTATCTGTTCAAATACATGTTATTTAACTATCAAACCATGCAGATTACCATGCTTGTCTAATTTTCTCTCACTGGTATTTAATATGTCATATTCACAAACCTGAATAAATTAGAGTTGATTTCAACTCGCAACAAAATTTGACACTAAAAAGCCATGGGCTTGTTTACACTTTCAAAAATAATCAAGTACATATGACTAGCCGACTCTAATTGCTAACACTGTGTGAGGACAGGCACCATGCTGCACTCTCACTGGTATCCTCTCGCTTGCGAGAGTGCACTTGCTTCTACAGACTCCATCCCTGCCGAGCCCTCGGAGCTCTAAATTGTTTATCAGACACTAATGCAGCCGTTTAATCCAATTTGCATTCATATTAGTTTCTGGGTATCTCCGTCCGAGGGGAATTACTTCTTTAGTGCTCCTTGGAGAGTCCAAAATAACTTTATGCATAATATCGGTATCTTCATATTTCTCATCTGAGGAGCCAATTGCTTTTAAATACACTCCTCTCTCACAAGTGATCGGGTAAGTCATTTGGAGAGGCTGCAGATGAGTAAGCATGCACACACACACATACACACCAGAGGGTTATGGAGCCTGTCATAGGCTAGCAACCACTGAATTAAATGCCACTGCATCAGTCGTCTCTTCCCACTGAGTCCAATTCTTTGCTGAACTGATGTTTGTGTTTAAACTGCTCTGCGCCTGTGTGTGCACCGAGTAGGTGAGGTGTCTTCACTCATTTGCACATTAATAAGCATTTTTTTTCCCAAACAAAGAAAATAAGATAGTGTTTGCTTTTAATATTCTGTATTCATTATGCATGTGCTTTGCCATAAAAGGTAAATACAGAAAGGGGGGCTGGGTGGAGAAAACGCTCCGTAAAAAGTCATTTGAAAAAGTGTTGTGCTGCCACCAAACTCTCAAAAACAGAGATGGATGAACAAACACAACTAATGAAAAACATAGATTAATTGCTTATGTCAATGTGCATTCTAAAAGAAGTGAATTTATTTTGCCTCAGCTTTTAGTCATTTCAGCTGTGATAAACAGAACAGGGACAGCTAAAGCTAAACAATAGTGTGACTGGAGTACAAGCTCTATATTTAGAGACAAAATCTATACTTTTATGACACTGAGAAATGCAGGGTTGCCAGGGGTGTTCACAACAATGGAGCGAAAACAATGAGATTCTTTTGACAGTAAACTGCAGGTTGCATACAAAGAGGCAGGGGTCAAACTAAAATTGTCCATCAGCCAGACAAGCAGAACTCATTTGGATGCAAACGAGTGCCTCTGATATTCAAATATTCGATATATATGCTCAAGGCTTGGCTGAACACTGGTCCCACCCACTCAGAGTGCTCTCTACCAAGATATGCATGCAAAAGCGACGGGAAAAGATTTTTTGTGTGAATGTGTGTGTGTGTGTGTGTGTGTGAGTGTGCTTATATTTTGGTGGGGACCAAATATCCCAGAGGATAGGAATATCTGACAGTGTTGACCTTGTGGGGACATTTGGCTGGTCCCTACAAGGAAAAGTTTTTTTTAATTATTATTTTACAAAAAATGCAGTTTTTTTATTTAAAAAAGGACTAAATGAGCCAAAAGGTTTTGCTTTGGTTACTGGGGTTAGGGTTAGGTTTAGGCATAGCACTAATTAGCTGCAATAATTAATGGAATGTCTTCAAAAGGACAGAAACACAAATGTGTGTATATGTGTGTGTGTGTGTGTGTGTGTGTGTGTGTGTGTGTGTTTGCATATTCATTCAAAAAAAAACCAAAAAAAAAAAACCCAGTATCTCAAATAGTACAACTCCTATTCATATTTGTATTAGTATCCCTTTAGAACATATACATTCCAAATATCTATGGCCTGTTTCACTATAAAACAATAAGCTCAGGGCTTTATGTGATGTGTAGAAGGCAGCAACTTTGAGGACAAAAATGTGAGCATCACTCAAAAGCTATAGCTACAGTATACAAACCATTCTGTTTTCTCCTTTTATCTAAATGAACCACAGCTCTCTGCCATCATGCTACATGCCTGTGCACGGTCACAATAAACCTAGCTCCTATAGTAATAGCCTCCAGTGACAGTATAATGTTTACTTCCAGTTTATGTGAACCTAAAGAATATTTTAAAAAAGAATAAATAAAAAAACCCAACTGTCCACATCTTTGTCAGCTGTTGCTGACCTGAGCAAGCAGAACAGTATCAGCAAGCATGGTCATTAAAAATGAGTACAGGGTGCCACGAATTGCGCACACTCAAAGGTATGCACAAACATGGAGCAGTATAGCGAGCGTGCGAAGAAACTGTGACTCGTGAGTGTGCTTCAGTTCTGCGAGCACTGAGACACACACATGCTTCCTTTCCCCATCACTCAACGTAGTATATACTTTGCTCACAAATCAAGATAGTTCAACTAAAAGAGTCATGGCCTAAAGTAAAAAAAAATTCATTTGCAATTTTTAATTCAATAGTATTCTGACCATTTGTGTTTAAATGGAAAGTAAAAAGTTATATGTAAGTTTTTTTAATGCCAGCTTTGAAAGCAGTTTATCGCTTCACCAGGTGAAGTACGCATCAGCCTATTAACTGTAGTTATTTTCCACACAGTTACCCGAATAAGATGATTCTGTTACCGGCACAGGCCTACGATATAATGTCCATCAAATGTTGCCTTGCATCAGTTGATAATTCCCTGATACTGGAAACTGTATAGATTAGCGCAAACACACAAATGAAATAAACACAATGAGATTGCAGTGAGTGTGGGTCAGTGAGAAGAGAAAGCCTATTCACCTGAATAAGGGTGCAGTGTAATGTATTGGAGAGGCTATCACATTAACCTGCCAAGGCCTCTTTAAATGGGGTCCAGGGCTTAAACTGATTTATCTATTGGCTCCTTCATGGGCACTTTAGAGTGTGCAGCTCTGCCTGCTGCCCATCAATCTCCCCCCTACTCAATAGATATCATTACTTCTTATACTAGCGGTCGAGAAAGGAGAGGAGAAGAGAAAAACATACACACATGGAAAGACACACATGGATTCAGTTCATCAAATGCTTTTTAAAGTGTTCATTCATTATACAGTCTGATGTATACCAAAATGATATAAATTGTTTCGACTGTGTTTTGTACATCACTTAGATTTCTACACCTTACAACAAACTTTTCTATTGTGTGCTGAGAGTGAAAGAAGCTCTAACAGCCGCAACTGCATTACTGGATCCTCCACTCTCTCCTCAAACCATCAATGCAACACTTGAATTTTTTTTCCAAGAAATGAATACATAATTGGTTTAGCGCATCTGTAAAATACTGACAATATCATGTTCAGAGGATGAACTGTTTCATTTGCTGAGGAAAGAAATGTTTGATAAAGTAGATTCAGAATAGAAAATGACTGTTAGGCAAGCTTTACAGTGAATATGATCAGAGAAATCATTTACACTGAAAACAAAGACTGCAAAAGAGAGAAAGTCTACTGGAGAGTTACAGAGACAAATAGTCCTGATTTGAAGAAAAAAGAAAGACATCAATCAAATGTAAGTGTTAGGTGGCATGATGTGTTTAAACAAGACGTATACAAATTACAGGAATTTACATTTATTTATTTGCCAGAATTTTCCATGCATGGCTGAATCGGGTGTTATCCAACCTACTGTGAGAAAAAGCATACAGCATGTGATGTTTAAGGAAATTATAAGGTCATAGAACAACATTAACTGAACTGATATTTTTGTAAAACTTCTGCACAGATTTGCAAAATGTTAAGTGCAGACACAATACTTAAACAATAGAGTAGATAGTAATCAATGATGTTTAGGAAAATAGTATAGGTTTATTAGTAATAGTATAGTTAAGCATTAGTGTTATACCACAGCAATTTATCAATGATTACTGATTAATGATTCAATATTTTTTTTATTGAACATGTTGCAATTTTTAACCATTTATAGTTACAATTAATTTTGTGACTCATCCATGAGACAAATTATTTCCTATGATCACTTGTGTTATAGCAGCTGTAGACTGTTCTCTTCACCCACCTGTTTTTGTTTTTGTTTTTTTGCTCTATTGAAGATAATACCACAAAAAAAATTTTTTAAATAAATTGTCTTATAAACTATCATGTTACTGAGAAACTTTGGAAGACTGGAGACTCCTTCTATAAATGTTAAATAAACATCTCCTTACAAAAAGCACTGCCATATTAATGATTATATATTTTTCTTTGTTAAATAACAACACCTTTTTTATCTGTTTATTACTAGGCTTAGATTATGTCCCTGTGAATTGAGCTGTTACTATAGAAATTATAATACATTAGAATTAGCACATTTATAAAAAAAAAAAAAAAAAAGTAAAACTTGACTTGAGCCAGCACTATTATCACTACTGTTATAAAAAAAATTTATCAACATCTCCTGACCAATCAGAATCAAGAATTCTACAGTGCTGTGCTATAATAAGAAATAAAAAATATATGCACTAAATATGAACACATTTTCCGTTAAGCAGCATAGGCTGAATAAATGACATCCAATGGCCATGAGTAGAATATAGCATAGTCTTAGCTCACCTCTTCTAATGTTGTGACCTTCACCGTTGGGACAACTCTGTCCTGCTCACACCACTCTGATGGCCGACTCACCTTGTGCTCGATGCTCTCTGACATCTCTGCATGTTTTGGGGTTTTCCTGATCCCTCTCCACAGGATCCAGATCTTGGGTCTCTTTCCTCTGTCCACTGTTCTCAGTGTCCACGTTCAGTCCTGTTTCCTGATCCTCTCCTCCATGTCCCATGACTTGTTTGCTTTCATTCTGATCCGTCTGGTTTGTGTGGACAGATTCGTCTGGACAGTCTAGGGTTTGTGTTGGCGTAGGGAGTTTAACTAGTGCATGTATCTCTGAGGGCTCTCTCTGAGCTGGAGGGGTTAAGTCACCTGAGCATTCCCGCTGATCACAGGTCTCAGCAGGGACTGATAAGGACTGATGGATTAGACGCCATGACTCCTGCCAATGTATAAGGTAACAAATAGCATCATTGACATTTTCACAAACAACGAAGGAGGTTTTGGTATGTTTGAGGATATATCTAACACATATTTATGGTTCTTCTCAAATCTGAACGTTTTGATTATTTTTCTATAACAGCACGGCTCTAACTGTAGTTAGAGTAGCAGCTGATTCACAGGGACTTGTATGGTAAGATGCTACACATAATCTCTCACTAATAATGAACATATTAAAAATGTGGTCTTATTTGACAAAGAAAAATGTATAATCGTTGACATGGTGAAGTTTGCTGTTGGGATGTTTTTTTTTTTAACATTTATGTAGGATTGTCCAGTGTCAGTAAGTTTTCTGCCGCACGAAAGTCTTAAGGACAGAGGACTTTCTGGTTTTTCAATAACATGACAAGCTTTGTTTTGTGTTATTGACTTCAAGAGAAAGAAAAAAGAGAGGCTGGTGAAGGAACTGTTATAATATAAGTGATAACAGGAACTAACTTATCTTGTGACAGTCCACAACATTAAATCTAATTATAACTAATAATGTTAAAAAGCACAATGAGTTGTTCATTAGTAAATTAAAAATTGTAATCGCTGGCAAATCCGCCTTTCTGAAATACCTTGAAACTATTTAAACATACAGCTTTACAGGTTTTAAGCCATTGTTAACCTTCTACCTTTTAAATATTATAATAAGATATTATGTCAAGTTCAAGTTTAGAGATATTTACGTGACCACATCCTCCACCTGATATAATCATAAACGTATAACCTCCCCTTACTCCGCCCTAACCTAAAACCGGCTGACAAGCACAAATACCTTTTAGCCAAGAATAACATTTCACTCAACAGCAGCATGATTACTCTTCATTAGGCAGTAATGGGACAGTTTGACAAGTAGAGCTGCTGCTTTAGTCACCTGCTGATGTGCATGCATGGCCCAGTGGAGATGAGACCTCTCTGTAAGTGGCCATTAACCACAGTTCATCTGTCACACTTCAGTCCCGGCTCAACCTCCGCTGCACTTCATTTGGGCAGCAGAATCCCACAGGGGCTCGTGCCATTTATAGTGCTGGCCATGTTCATTAAGGCCTCAGCAGCAACAGTGGATATTTCTGATAGTGCTGTAGTCACAAGGCATTTTAAAACTGATGTCTATAGAAAAAAACAGATCTGTGTGATCTACCTACTGTCAGCCGGAAGAGAAAAGTATGAGATCATCGCATAGACTTATTCACTTATTCAATCATTCCTTCAGTCATTTATTTACTCACTCAACCAATTAATAGATCCAAAGCTCCTCCACAGACCAACGAGACCTTCACAAAATTAGAAATCTCACTAAAGACTAAACCAAATCAACTCCTCTTGGGAGTCAGGGAAAACTGGAAAACTGGAAACTGGAATGCAATCACATGAGTTCTGTGGCTTGAACAGCTCCCACCAATGAGACGTCACGTTAAAATGTCCCATAGTGCTTTGTTCATGTCACAGCTGTTCTCTCCTCCATTTCCACTGATATGTCATCTCTTTCATTAGAAAAGAATGTCTCGGAAAAACGTTTGTCCATTCAACCCACTCCAAACATCCATACCCAAGGGGTATTGGTTACACAAGGACTTGTAACAGGAGGAATTGTTTTCCTGGCTATAATGACTGTAAGTGTAATTCAAACTCTTGTAATTAATTAGGAATGCTGTCTGCATGTGGCCACTGATCATTTATCCCTATTTAGGCTATGGCTAATTGGTGTGTGAATAAATGAGAGCGTTTAATCTTTCTGAATATTATTTTTAAAGGAGTTGTTTAAACAAATATGCACAAAAAGTCTATTAAATAAATGTATCATTAGTAAAACGTCATTATTTTTAGTTAAAGTTTAAAACAGACATCTTGTTTATGTAGTGGAAAGAAATCTCATTGTGACACTTTTTAACAGCTGCGTTAATCAGCATTGAATTTCCCTAAAACATGATTTAATAACACTTTGCTGTATCTGCCATAGCATATTAAAAAGTGCATTTTCATTGCATGTAGGCTGGGAAGCTTATAAACCTTAAAATTTTTACTCCACAGCTGCTTCAGACACTTTAGTTAATCCATGCTGAATAGCGAGGCCGCTTTTTAGAGTTTGTTTTGCTTTAAGGACATTTGATACCTACAACACTTTGGACTATACTAAGGAGTGTAAAACCAAAAGACCTGACTGAGGTCAAAACAAACCACGGGAAAACTACGCTTTAAGCACAGTTATTCTGTTAGCACTACCTTAAAAAGGACATAGTAGAGAGGGTCTCTGGACAGGAAATACCAAACAGGATTTAGGAGTGTTGAGTAAATATAAACATACAGGAATTAAACTGGTTAGTGCAAATCTTTGCTAATCTCTAATCTTTGCCTGCAGTTAATTCTTAGTTAAAATAAGGAATCTTTAAAGAACACAGAAAAAAAAAAACGGTACAAATCTCTTGCTTTTAATTTAACAAAACTCACTGATCTTTATTAACCCATTTCACATTCAAGTCTTAAACTATAATAATGTATATACAGTAGTATAGTATATATGTAATATATATTACTATAGTAATTAGTTGTTCACTGACTTATCAGATCAGACCAATCTTGTTCAGTGTTGACGGTAACTCAAAAAGCACAAGATGATGATTTTGGATTTTATATAAATCACAAGAAAAGTTAGGACTATACCTCCTCAAGACTAATTCTGGTCAGCTACGACTCATAACACAAGCGAATATGCAAATGTATGGGAAACATGCATATCTATCATTTCACTAACTGTGCACAACTACAAATGTTAAGCAGAGGCTGTAAAAGACAAAAGTTAATGTGTCTAATCACAACTTTACACAAGCAACTTAGATGTTTCTAATGTTCTAATATTACAGACTACAACATTTCATCTCAGTACTAGAGGCCATGTACCAGAGCTGCATAGGGATGCTCCGAGAGAAAGGGAAGGCTGTTCATGAGCACTGTGTGTTCACCCATTATTCAAGCTTCATTATATTCAATCAATATTCATTTAGCCACTGGGGTTATTGACTCATTCTCAAATAAAAGTACACTCTACAGCAGCTAAGCACATTATGAATCATTTGTCTTGTCACAGACAGGAGACTAGAGCTTCACGTCATTCCAGAGTAGTAACGGTTTGATGCCACCCTGCGGTTATGACTGTAAATTATGTATTTTATGAGTCTTCAGAAAAAATCAGTGCTACCTGCGGTGTGTCACTGATAAATCAATCACAGTTAATGTGTAGGGAAATAAGCTGTCTTTCATTTGTTTGTTTGACAGTTTCTGTCTTGGGTGGGAAGTGGCGTAATCACTCTGTTTGATGCTGTAAAAACAGTATATGGAAAAGGAAATAAAACAAATAATTGTGTAATAACATGAGTGCACGTGCTGTATCATCAGCTCTCACTCCCATTTCATACAGTACAGTTACCTTCCTTATGTCGGTGCAGACTCATACTGCTCTGAGGAAATGACAGCTGCAGAAGAAGAGTAAACAAGATTCATTGTGAAATGGCATCAAATATCAGAGCATATATTATTGACAGACAAATGAGGGTGAAAATCAGAAAAGAATCCTTTTTCCTCTACCTTAAGAATTGATCAAAGATACTATATAAACTGCATGACATGATTTATTTTTCCAATAACTTTCTCCCAGTTGACCTCACACTGCACTCAGTGCGGGTCTGTTAGTGTAAGTACTGCCACCTATTAATAGCAGCCACAAATGAGATTATTGACCGCAGTGTGTATTCACATAGCTCGAGAAGGAACCAAAAACTTGCCTTGACAGATGGCCATTTGTGTGACATCCTGCAAAATAAACTGAAACCTTTCTGTTCACTCAGAAAAGCTTTGACAAATCTGGCCTTTCCAGTAGTGCAAAGCCACACACTCAGCCTTTCACACTACCAACCCACTAGTTCTAGTATCAGGGCTAGGTTGCTGAATTAATCTCATCAGGAAAACGACAGCTTTGAAAAGAAATGAAATGTGGAGTGATGTAATGCAGGCCTACCTGTAGGCTTGTAGGTTAAATGCTGTGTAATCCACGCTGCAGTCTGCTTATAGGCTACACTCCAGTTCCTGCACTGTTTGCTCACTGTGTTTTAACTCTTCCACTGCCGAATCCTTATTCGTGAAACTCTTATTCAGGCGCTATCGGCTTGGAGGAAGTCATGCTGATCGCATTTTGCCCATAATGTCATTGTTTATCTCGCTAAAGATCTTTAACACTGCCCAACTCTCTTGCGTCCTCTGCCGCTCCATCACAGTCCCGACACACACACACACACACACATACACACACACACACACACAACCAAAACGGGGTATTGTTTTAAGTATGCAGGAATTTATTTATTTCATTGTTAAGATTAAATTGTAAGCAATCACTTAAAAAAGGTTATGATGACTACCCTAGGATAACCCTATCTGTGTAGTCAGTTTATGTGAGCATGTGTGTGTGTGTGTGAGCCTGTGTGTGTGTGTGTGTGTGTGTGTGTGAGTGAGAGAGAGAGAGAGAGAGAGAGGCAGTCCGCCAATTATCGCGATGGACGCAGGAAACTCAGCATGAGCTTTTCCTTCTTCCCTTCCAATTCCTGTCGCTGAAGAGCCTGTAGCCTCCGCCACAGGGAACAGCGGAATAAGTCTTTTCATTCCTCACCCTAGCGCTTTCCGACACATTTATACTGCCATCCGACAAGTTGCTCTAAATAAAGAAGGCATTTTTTTTAAACAGTCGGATAACGGAGACCAGAGCAAATGGAGATGATCTGAAGGAAACCCGATGGGCATTGACCAGACCTCTTCCCATCACTTCCACTGAATACACTATAGGTACTTGTGAATGTTCCACGTGCGCGGTACCAGTCTACACAGCGCGCGACTCCGTGCCAATGTGACCGAGTCCGGCAGTAACTCGTGGGAAGCAGTGCACACATTTCACTGGATCGTTTGGCTGGGATTTTCAGCATGGCATACCCTCAGGGCTACTTGTACCAGGCGTCCACCCCTCTGGCTCTCTACTCGTGTCCTTCGTACGGCTCGAGCGCGTTGGCGGCGCCGCGTGCGGATGAGCTGAGCAGAGGGAACTCCAGCTCCGGCTCTGCGTTTGCGCCGTACGCGGGATCTACAGCTTTCACCAGCCAAACTCCAGCCTTCAACTCGCTCCAGTACGGCTCAGAGCCCGCATCCGCACCACAGTTCTCCTCATTCGTGGTGAGTCCTCAGGCTAGATATGACCGTGAGAAAAAGGTTTCTGATCACTGTAAACTTTTAGACTCTGCTGGAAACTCATGGTTTTATATATGCACACACTTGAGACGATTTTTTGAACATTATCTTGCGAGTTGAAACCCAAACTTGTGTGTCCTTTATATAACAGAAATATTAAAGAGAATATGAAATTTACATCTGGCTGCAAGCTCGATGTTGTAGATCTGCCAGTTTGTAGAGATGACAGGAAGAATGTGTTTAAGAAAACAAACATTTCTCCAAACAGGCGAATATCTCATTTATACACACTAAAGCTAATCTCACAGGCCTGAGCTTTAAAACAATAGCATTTTCGTTGTCATTATATAAGCCTGTTATTAAATAAATTGTCACCACGAGCAATAAGGCTATAAATAAGCTAAAGTACCTACAAAAGCTGTATTAAAGGCAACCATTTAGGATAATTGTTTTAATGATATTATAGGCTTCAGGCTATATATTCAGTTTCTACAATTATGTCTGATTTTTTTTTTTATTGTTTCTAGTTATACTCTAATCATTTTTTGGCCTAGCTTTGGGACGTTATTTCAAATGCATGCAAAAAAAATTAATAAATAAAACATAAATAAATATTTTAAAAAAGAGTATATGAAAGGTTTAAAATTCTCCAAAAGGAAAAGGAAAAGTTGTCCTTTCTGCTGGTTGATGAGATCTTTAGGTTATGGTAGGCTATAGTTTTCTATTGTGTGTGTATATATGTGTGTGTGTGTGTGTGTGTGTGTGTGTTTTATTAGAGTAATATCTATAATGTCACTGTTCCAGGGTTCCCCGTATGAGCCGTCCCCGGGTCTGGCCGCCTCTCTGGGTTACGCGCACCCGTACGGAGCGCCTCTGGGCGCGTTCCCGCTCGGAGACCCCGCGTACCGGAAGAACGCCACGCGGGACGCCACTGCAACGCTTAAGGCTTGGCTGAGCGAGCACAGGAAGAACCCGTACCCCACCAAGGGGGAAAAGATCATGCTGGCCATCATCACCAAGATGACCCTCACCCAAGTGTCCACCTGGTTCGCCAACGCGCGCAGGAGACTGAAGAAGGAGAACAAGATGACGTGGACCCCACGGAACAGAAGCGAGGACGAAGATGAAGAAGATAATATCGATTTGGAAAAAAATGATGATGAAGATGAGCCGATTAAGGCAGCCGAAATGGCAGAGTCGACCAAAGAATTAGGTATATCATGATGTTATGTCAAAATTTTACTTCAATTAAATTTACATTTGTGCATATTACGCATATAATAATATAATAATAATAATAATAATAATAATAATAATAATAATTATTATTATTATATAATAATAATAATAATAATAATAATAATAATAATAATAATTATTATTATTATTA
The DNA here is from genome assembly GCF_027358585.1 of Pangasianodon hypophthalmus. Taxonomy (NCBI): domain Eukaryota; kingdom Metazoa; phylum Chordata; class Actinopteri; order Siluriformes; family Pangasiidae; genus Pangasianodon; species Pangasianodon hypophthalmus. The sequence continues at coordinate 16,128,333 of NC_069718.1, read as the reverse complement.
TTATTATTATTATTATTATTACACAGAATTAAACTTTGACACTCCTTTAATTCTCTGTTAGGCCTTCCCGTCAGTCCAGGACTAGTCACGACCGAGAAGCACACAGAACACACTGATGATGAAGCGGATCGTGTTATTGACACCTCCGCTCGGAGAGACGCTGAGCCGCGGGCTGGGTGCGACTCTTCATCACCCACGACCTCCTCTCTCCAAAGCGGTCCGGACAGAGTCGGGCCAGAGACGCCCGCAGATCAGGGAGACACTCTGAGCGCAGTGAAGCCCTCCGGAGAGAGCGGCCTTGGCACATCTGTCATTCATTCCACGAACCCGGCTCCCAAGCCCAAACTGTGGTCTCTGGCCGAGATCGCCACATCGGATAAGCCGGGTGGTGAGCGGCTCCAAACATGCGGAGCAGCTCAGAGTCCAGTCATCATCAGCACGGGCGCCTTCTCGCCCTCCAGGTCGCCCACACGGGGTCCTCTCCTCCCCAGGCACTTCTACTACGCTTCTGCTTTTTATCCCGCTTTCACGAACTACAGCGCGTTCGGGCCGGCGGGCCGCGCCTCCAGCTCCGGATTAAGCGACGCGGCGCTGCACAGAGCAGCCAGAGGAAACCCAGCGGCCGACATGTGCAAAGAGCTGGCACAGGGGGAGGCGCACTCCAAGCGTTAAACATCCCCCATCGCTTTTCCTCCCTTTATTTATCCTCTCTGGGATGAGAAACTGGATGATTTTCTTTAGATAAGAGTGATAACGAAGAGAAAATCTGGGGTTGTGACTGCACATCTTGTGTAAATGAAGCTTTTTGTATTCGAAAGGGAATTTTATGAAATGTAATGTTTGAAGTACTATAAAGTGAAATATTGCTTCTTTGCTAATCCATCCACGTGAAAGCAGAGCGGCGCAAGAGGCCAAAGTTAATTCACTATTTTACATTTCTATAGGTCACTCCTCTTTTGTTTTACTGATTCTTGGATATCCAAGAGTTGAATGTCTGTACCATTCGTGGAATTTAACATTTTATAGGATAACATAAAATCCCCATCTTTCGATTTTTCCTCACATAACATCTCATTTAAGCAGACATACACGTTTCCGTTCTGGCAGATGTTATAGTTTCCTTTAAGGTAGGCTATTTTTGATCATTAATCCAGGCAATCGAGTAGAATGACCGTTTAATTAAGGTTTTATTCACAATTTTATCATTTGATTATATAAGAGAGATTTTGTGTGGCCAATAAAATATATATTGTTTGATTTTACCTTCCCTGACAGAGTGTTAACAAATCATAGTGTGGACAGTAATTCTGCTGATTTGCCAGGGAAAGGTTAACTGTACATACCCAGAATGCTTTCACTGAGGGTTTCTCTTTCTTTCTGCCATCAGCAAGATGTGTTTATCCCCTGGACTAAGTTACAGTGGAGAAACATGAGCACTGGTACTTTTTTTGGTGTCGCTTATTGAAACTCATACTGGATGTTTAGCATGAATTTCTGAACCTCATCTGTCACCCAGTATCAGCACAAAATCTTCTTTTTATAGTGGAAAATTTTCAGGAAATATACATATTTCAGCATTGTAAGCATTAGTCTCTAACCAGATTCTTCAAAGACTGTGTATATGTTACTGATTTGCTTTTAGGCAAAACACAGAATAACTTTAAAACTGTCCTCCTGTTCATAATTTCATGGGTGAAGCAAGAGTTTTAATACATAGAGTGCACATTTATAAGAGAGAGATTATGGCACATGGTTTAGTGGATGAGATATTAAATTCATGCTCCACAAACCATCTTCTCATAAAATGTGTTTTGCTATATTCCATCAATGTAGCACCAGTAAGGGGCTAAAAATGCCCAAAGGCCATTATAAAAGGGATTAAATGTGTAAGTTCAAAATGTAGTAAACTCTACAGAAGAAAGATGGGATTATCTCAGATTCCCTATTACCACTGGCATTGCAGGGTCCAACAGCAACAAACATCAGAGAATCGTCTCAGGCCTCTTGGCTTACAGAGGTAATGCCACTTTTCTGCTCACAAAGCCCTGAAAAGAAGCAGCAGCTCTTAGAAAGAGACATAATCCCTTTGGTAAAATCAAAGTTGGAGTCTGGTATATAAACATGGTGAAGAGCTATTTTTCAGTTCCATGGTTACAAAAAAGTGTAATGGAGGAAAGCCGGGCATATACGTTCCTTCTAATATTACATGCCATATTATAACTACCCACTTCTTTTACTATTCCATGTTTACACTGATACACTAAAGGGTTTTTCTGACAAGGATTTATTTTTCACTCAAGGCTATTTTCAGAGACAGATTACACTCAATGTATTCAGTGCATTTTTAGAAACCTTACTGCAGATGTCAGGAATTCAAACAGCAGCCCTGGTAAGTGCTAACCAAAACGAGTCCCAATGATGAGCCGTCTGATAAATCTGTGTCCACTTATTCAGGTTTTCTCCCACTCCATTACCACACACAACCTGTTAATACTCCTTTGACATACCTAGCAAATTAACGTTTTAACCTTAGAATAATTGGAGGGAGCATATTTTGCCTCATAGTATATTAATCATAGGCTAATATTTAAATCTTCAAAATTTTCAGTGGTGTAGTTAAGCCCATATTACAAGGTCAGATTGGAAAAGAGCTTAAAATGTGCTAGTGTTATTAAAGGAACTTGGTTTTTGGAAAAGGTCTTATAAAGATGAAGTCATAGGAAAGCAGGATGAAAACGTGATGACAGAGCTGTAAGAACAGATAGAGGACAAAGTCTTCAACACGACAATGAGTGAACTACAGGAAGCATGGCAATAATTTAATCGCTCTCCTTCATGGTCTACCCTGTAGCACAGGAAAGTGAAACCAATTATGAGGCATTAAACAACATTTTACAACAGAGAAAAATATGACATTAATGGAAATGGTTATTCCATACCCTGAAAAGTAAGAGGAGCAGAAAGGAAGAGTCAGTGTGAGAAAAGCACACTGTCCATCCCTCTCTCCTCTCACCACCTCCTCCTTCTAATCAATACTGCCAGGTCAGAGCACAACATGCACGCTTTGGCTCGTAACTAAAGAGTGTGTAAGGCTTTTAAAAGCATTGATTCTGGACCGATCGATGGCGACTAAGGAGACTTTTCCTGCATAGTGAGAAGGCACTAACGGCCAGCTGATGGGCAGGATGGCTGAATTGCAAAGGTGTTGTTTATATTAACTTGTGGATTCATCAGTTTGAGGTCAGACTGAAGGGAAGATTATCTCTGTGATTACTCAAAACTCTCACTTTGTTCCAATCTGTGACGGAGGTTATGGAGGAGAAATTGGATTTCTAACATTATTTACATCATATTATTTTATATTTATCTTCCCCTAAACTAAACTGAAGCTGATTTATTCTTTAACAGATATTTCAACTGCACTTCTATTAAGGCCTCCTGTGTATTCTGTCTAATCAGCCTCACTGCATCAAACGTGCAAGTCCTCCAGGCATTAGCAAATAGATTTCATTTAAGGCCCAAAATGTCCAGAGTCACTGATGGCTCAATTTACTCAATAATAGATGGGAGGCGGTCTCTAAAATAATATTGACTTAAATGCCGCAGCACAGCACAGCAGCGCAGACAGGCGTTACGAGATGGAGGTGTTTTAAGCAGGCAGCTGTGCGAGCGCCTCAGGGCTTCTCTCTAATTGAAAGGATCATTAGAAGCAGGAGTTGCCTCAGTGTCCCTCAGCAGCTCTTCTTCAAGCACACAAATATGCCACGCACCGCAAAGCCACTCCAGCTAAACACAGGACTGCTGTTGTCACATGCTCCATGTGATAAGAATATCTGGCGAAGGGATGATGGTAGTGCAAAGGATGATTGGCTAATTAAAGGCTACCATCTTGGCTTGTCTTTTAGCACAAGGTCTTGTTTAGACTGAAAGAACAGGCAGACCAAGAAAACAGGATATAGGCTCAATCCTACACAGGGAGAATTTTCTCCTGATAAACTGTCACATACAGTGGATGAGTATCAGGGCATCATACTGATTACCCTATCAAATATTTCTGGAGCATAACTGAGGCATAATCACTGTGATAAATCTCAGCTGTCATTGTTTTGTTTTCTTTGAAAGCTGAAGTGTCCACTTTATAGACATTAACTGTAATTTCAAAGTTATTATGTTGCTCTAAATCTGCTTGTAAGAATATATGAGAAATTATTTCAGACATTGTATATTTCGTGTAATAATAAGGCATCAGCTTTTGTGCACTCATGTCATCTCATTCCCGAGGCACTTGGGTAAGGTCAAGAGAAGAGAATATATTTGGGAAATTGGACCAGTTTGAATAGCAGTGCTTGAAGGCTTAATAGTGCTGTATAACACAGCGTGCCTAATCTCTATTGTACTGTGCCCTCTGAAAACAATTGACAAAGAGTGCCTCTGTATTCACTAGGGCAGCCTTGAGTTATCATATTTAAAATACATTTATTCTAAGTCAATTTCCAAGATTGTTTAGCAGCTCTGAAAACAATAACATCACAGAGCACTGCATATTCCTGCCAACACCCTGGGGTGGCACTATATTTCTTTTTGATGTGATTAAAAGACAATGATAAATATGTTTTGTTTTGTACTTGAATAATGCGTAGGATACCAAGACTGGTAAATATCACTTTTGTGAATGAGTGCCTTCATCTCAAATGGAAAGGCACAAATATAGATAATTGCATTTTTCTACTTTGAGCATTTTTTTTAGTGATTTATTGCAGATCTCATATAGAAAGGTCCAATTTATTTCTGCACATAGGCGTCCGATATAGGTGTTTGCTTATTTCTAATACGAAGACCACCCAGATATTACAGTAATTACTGAACTGCATTTGTAGAATAAATTACTGTCCCACTCTTTTTTCCAACTGATGCAGTAAATACATAAATCATAGGCTGCTCGTTCCTTTCTCCGCGAATCCCTCCATACCTCAAGTGTTTGTGTGTACTGTGAAGAGGTGACAAGGAGAGTCTGCTTAGCAAACAAACCAGACAAGAAACCACACTGAGTTAATAATCAAACGCTATTGTAAGCAGTCAGGCTGACGTCGCCACACCAGTGACAGCTTTGCCACTTGCTTTGAATATGCTTCCTTACATAAAAGAAGAAGAAGTGCTGAAAGAAGACATGTCACCCCTATACCAGTGAACTTGGTTGGAAAGGAGGTATGTGGCATCCACAAAGGCTAGCTTTGCATGAGACGCTCGAGTGGGACGTACTTCTCAAAAAAAAAAAAAAAAAACCTTTAAACAATCCAGGGAGTCAAGGTTAAGTCACAAAAAGTGTGTCGGTGGCACACTTTATTCAATGTTTGCTGAAGACTATAACAGATACTGAAATTCAATATGGTATGAGAGCTTGTTTAAAGTAGCCCACTGAGGCAGTTTTAGAAACACACAACCTGGCCAGCCTGTCATGTTACTCTTTTAGTATGACTTAAAGATTTTACATCACAGCAAATAGAAAATAACCCCACATGGAAATGTTCCTCCTGCTATCATGAGTCAGTTTGTGGTACCAGACTCATGTCTATGTCTGTGTAGCTCCTGCTGAGGAAAGCCTGAGCTCTAACAGCTGTCGGGATGGGATCAGTGCTCAGGCACCCAAGCCTCTCACCTCACTCCCTCTCTGGCTCCTTATCAGCCCTTTAATCCCCCTAAATTGCACTACCTACACCCCTGCGGCCTGTTGCTCCTCCTCCAGTAACACGCACACACAAAGACGCAATACAATAAACCTCTTAAATCTGCCATCACTTAGGTTGTTAAACATAAACACACAAGCACTTGCTCCAGCTTCACAATTATACAGACACACACCACTCCAGGCCCCCTGCTCTGCCACCCCATGCCTCCATCCAGTATTTCCTAGTGGCATATGTGTTCCTTCCGCCAATTCTTCAACAGTGCCAATCCAACATATGCATATGCATGCTTGCACACACACTTGTATGAAGTCCACAGGGTACTTAGGTAATAAATTATGTGCAAGATATTATGTATATTATCCAATCCTAATAATCACATCAGTGCTAAGTTTTTCCATGCACAAATGTAAAGTACATAAATCACTAGGCATGTATATCCAATGGCAGGTTGGTTTCTTTAACACCCACATCAATCTTTCAATTAAACATTCACTCAATCACCTAAAGGTACTTAGTAAGGGAGGAGGCAGGTGCTGGTATTTGAACAATGAAGCTACATGAATAAATTGTTTTCCTACACAAACAACACAGATAATAACTCATTCATTCATCTTCAGTAACCGGTCGTGTTCGACCCAGAGCCTATCCTGGGAACACTGGGCATGAGGCAGCAATAAACCCAGGATGGGGCACCAGTCCTTCGCAGGGCACCATGCACACCTTCACATTCACGTCTTGGTGGTATTTAGAGGAGCCAGTCCACCTATCAGCAGGTTTTTAGGAGGAAACTGGAGAACCTGGAGGAAACTCACATGCACATGGGCAGAACATGCACAGCTCCACACAGACAGTAACCAAAGCTCAGGATAAAAAGCGGGGCCCTGGAGCTGTGAGGTGGCTAATAATAGCTGAGGTTAATAATAAAATATAATATTGATTCTGTGCTATTGTTGATATGTCTTCCTATTTTTCGAATGTTAGTACAGATATTTAGCTGCAGCTTCTATAACTGGACAGCCCATAGCCTTTTACTCTCACTCTTTTCATTCCTCCCAGCTGTCAAGTTTCAAACATTCAAAGTGACAGACAGAGTGTGTGGGTGTTACCCTGTAACAGCTCCCTTGGCTCCTCATATTTACATCTAAAAAGTGAATCCTTAATGAGAAATATCAAAGAAGTGTGGATCAAACAGATTTTAATAATGTACTATCTTCGCTGGGATAGAAGTCCTCATGTCATTGAGCTCATGAATTCCGAATGAAGAGGGGCAGACATCTATCAGCACACATTCACCGCAACAGTGTAAAACTCCTGATTTCCTTTGATATAAGCAGGAAGTACTTTAAGAAATCAAGCTTTTTAGGTGTACTAATACAGTCAGTGACACTCACTTGTGGTGCCTTTGAAGAACTTTTGGGAAATATAGGTGGGTCACAGTTTATGTTTTTTTTTTTTTAAACCTCGCTGAATCTTTTCAGTTGGAGGCATTATATTGAGATTTATATGATACCTCCAAGCCCATGGAAGACCAGTGAGCTGCATCTTATAGCTGGTCTGTCTTTAGGGACAGACACTGAGCTGTCCATCTCTACTGAAGATGGCACAGTGGGGCTCAGAGCCACGGGCAGCATCAGGGTACCTTGCTGTGATGTGGCCACTTTTGTCTAATTCTCCCTGCTGACACTGGTATCACTGTAAATCTCATATTTATCACCAGAGTAAATACTGTCGCATTTTTAGCATGACACAGAATGATAGATAAAGGGCAGTAAAGAGTCAGGCAGAAAAGCTGATCTAAAATTTAGAAGTGTGAATTAAACATACTGTGATTTCTCAAACATGGAAGAAAAACATGATAACTAAGAAATGCTTAATGGAAGCAAAATTATTGTAAGATCATTTGGCAGTAGTAAATATGAGAAAATAAAAAGTGCTAGTTAAAAATTAGCTGTGTCTGAAATTGCTCCCCCATCCACCCTTTCACTGTTTACCATACAGCACTGAACTGGCGCAGCAGTAACTGAGACATCAGAATGACCACGAATACTCGGGAAACCATCATCATGTCCTGCCGTTACATAAACAATACCAATGTTATAAATTACCCACCAATTTAAAACCACAATAATACAGAAGTTATTTTCTATATTAAGCACAACTGACAATTACCTGTAGGATTCAGCGGTCATAAAGCAATGTTTGTCATTTAGTTATGGTGTATTAAAAATTACACAATATGTTAAAACTGCTAATTGCATGAGAACATAAAGAACATTCAAATGATTTACTTAAAATAATAAGTAAATTAATAATTTCCTTTTCTATCATTTGGGTAATAGGGTTGTACTGACCTTGTCAGTCAATATCACGATATCACTGAGAATAAAGAAAAAAGAATGAGAGAACTTACTTTTCTTCTTCTCATGATCTTCAGAAGATTCAGATGATGCAAGTTCCTGTTGAATATGTGACTTGTGGAATACTACAAATATTTCATAGGAGTGAAGTTTTCAGGTAACAGGGTTGAGTGAATGTTGTGGGACATACTGTAAGTAAAATGTACATTTTTCATAGTTTATAATGGAAGTTGTTAATGTTAAATGGATTTACACATTAATGGAAAAAGTACTAATAATATTTTGAAGTAATGATTAAATTTCAAGGTAAAGCATATTTATAGTAGGATGGGACAGGCAAAATGCTGTGTTCTTAATATTACTGTATTAAGTTTTTTAACAGAAACACACACATAGGTTATTGTAAAGGATACATTACCTGCATTTAATGTGTCTTTTACATTCATTTACGTACATACTTGTAAATATAATATCATTGGGACACAAATAGTTCCCCAAACGTGGAATCATGCTCATATAGAACGTTGGCTACCATGGCATCCATCTTGACAAGAACATTTTGAGCAAAAAGAAATCATTGTGCATTGTAGTACTTAATGTGGATAGTATAGTATGCATCAGTTGTACACTGGATTTACTGCATTATGGATAATAATATAATGAACTATCTAATGAATACAATTTGTCCACTGAGAATTCAAACAATACAAAAGGGCAACCCAAATACTGCACTACATGGTAAATAGGGAATGAATTCAGAAAGATGAAACCATCTTTTCATGTTACAATGTTGATTATTCTGAAGGCTCATGCTGATCTCTCTTATTAGGATGAGCATCATCTCCACCTGTTACTCCAGCCCATCTGCACAGTAAATGTACTAAAGTGAATATGCCGCCATTACATTCTACTGTGTAGAATGAAAATATGTACTGCACTGAAAACCAACCAAATAGGTCATCTAGAAAGAGATGACAACCAACATCGTCCCTCAATTAGTATTGTCTGTCCAAAGGTTCAGAGGCAAATAGACCAGAGCAGGCGCGCCCAGACTGGGCACAGGTGTTACTTAGCATGGGGTCTGTCATGCACATCAAAAGGACACCCCTGACACTCCACATAACTTACAGATCCTTATGCTGCCACCAGAACGAGAGAACAAAAGAATTGGCTTGAAAGAGAAAATCAATAAGCATATGGCAATTAATAAAACATTTTCTACCTGAATCAACTACAAAGGCTTTTCTTTTGTTCTTTGACTTTTCCAGAAGCCAAGATCTGTAGAATAAGAGACAGGACCAGAAGGATCACTGAGTGTTGGTTAAAAATGCCACTTTCCTGTTCAATCAAATTTCTTATCAAAAGAAAGATCTGCCGTGACAATCGAGCAGGATTTGGATACCATCAGGTACAATTAACAACTGGGAAAAATGAACAATTTGAAGGGTTAAGAACAATGATAAAATACCTGTCACCCAAAAAAAACAAACATTTGACTCCAACTTACAGCAAATGTGTCATAAAGTATCTATTCAGAGGTAGCTTTCATTAGCACACACATATACACACAAACACACACCCATGCCTGTGTCTTATCCAGCATGAGTCTCTGCTGCAGGGAAAAGCTTAGGATAAAGCTAATCATGCATATAATTGAGTTTAGACTCTTGTGTCTATGGGGGCCTGACCCATGGTTTTCGGGATGACTGGACCATCACCTGTGTGATTAATACATGTAAATGAACAAAGGCCATAATTATTGGGGATGTTCAATCTCTCCATCCAGATCAGTCTGGACCCTTGATGGACTGACTCCACTCACTGATAAACATCAGACCAAAGACCGTGCTGGAGAGAATGACTAAAGGAGTTTTCAAGTAAAATTACTAAGACACACTTAGCAGAAAAAAATAATCTGAACAGGAACCAGAGGATAGCACAAAACTATAGGTGTGCAAGCAACAGCTGGAGGACGTCAAGGCCAAAAAGCACTCAATGGGAGGGAAAACAATGCATTGTGTTTGGTTTTGGACAAGGGCACACTGTCACAGCTTTCATATTTGAGCAGAGGCTTCACAAGCATTTTAATTATGAATCACAAGCTTGGGCCGTACAGGAGCTTGACAGCAGCGCAGCAGACTGAGTACCTCCTGCATAATTTAGCACTTAAAGAATGCGTTGCCAGTGACTATGCTGAACTAAAGTGCACAGCATCAGAAGGGTTATAGGATTACTACATTGTTCTAGAGGCGGTGTGACATTATTATATTTCCTTTGTATTCCTCAATGGGATAATGATATCTAACATGTACAGCAGGTGTTTCCAAACTGTTATAACAGAGGCCCTTTTAAGTGGCCCCACACACACACACACACACACACCTGACATGGACTGGACAAACAATTAAACAACAACTGCAGCTCATATCAAAATGTACCACGAAGACAATGCTAGTAGTTTGAAACTCAGTTATGCTGAAATACCTGCGTTCTTGTGTTTATTTATTTATTTATTTATTCATTTATTTGATGCTTTTTCTAACACTGAGGAAAGGTGTGTTAGAAGAACACTGCCTCCCTCAGATTCACAAAAAAAGCTTTGAATACAAGCAAGGGATGACATAAGGGACCGTGCTTAAATCAAAACCATTATTTGGGCTCATATTTGGCTATGTTATATGGCTATTTCTTTTTGCAGAATAAATGAGAAAATGGCAGCCAAAAACTTTAAACAAGATGGGTTTAAAACAAAATGATAAATCCCAGACTTTTATAGTATATAGAGCATGGAGTTCTTCACAGAGCCAGGGACCCCTTTAACTGTAAAATAAATTCCATGGCCGCACGCCATACAGATTTACTTTCTAAACATCGTTTAAATGTGTACAATAATATTTTGTATATTTATTAGTGCCATAAAGCCTTCTATACACTCTTAGGAAAAAAAGGGTGCTAAACTGTATCATTCCTTGTCATTGGAGTGGTATGCTTACCATTTGTACCTTTAGCAGGAATCTTTTACCAGGAAATGTGCATGTAAGGTACCTTTAAAATTTTACACTAAAAAGTAATTATGTACCAACTATGTACTTTATTTTTATTTCTTTTTAATGGTGCAATATATCCACATTTACAGGTGAAAGATACATATAAATGGTAGAAAAGATAAGGGTTCCACTGCAGCACCAAGGAAAGATACAGTTTAGTACCCTTATTTCTGAGTGCTCCTAAACTTTCCACTGACAGAAATGATTATATACCAAGAGTTGTTAAGGTTTGGATTAAATCCATAAAATATAGTAACTTTGATAATGGTAATACTGTAGCAAAATTCAAATTCATTCAACTAAGATGCAAGCAGAGATTACAGACAGCATTTCTCCTACCATGGCAGGGGTACTGGAGGCTCTTTACATGTACTCACATGTTTGAAGGCCACAAATATTGTCATGTGAGTAGCTTCACAGCTCGGACAGCTGAAGTGGTGGGTTGTGATGGCCTTGCACAATGTAATGATAATGACAGCAATCTCATTATTTACTACAATTAGATAAAAATGGTCTGCCCACAATGCTGGCTTTTATACTTTATAAATCTCAACCAAGATAAAAACGATCATTACCTCCTCCCAGGGCAAGGAGAAAGCTAATCGTACATGATAATATAAATCAAATTTGAACGATGGCCCACCCAACAGCTTTGCAGCCCACTAGGTTGGAACTTACTGATATAGACTGACACTAGTGAAACAGGAGCTGATTTGGCTCTCTATTGAAATCTTTTGCATACATAAATAAAACACGTATCTAATCAACCCAAGCTTTGGTTTGAACATATGGCAAACACAAAATATCCAGTGAAAAAAAAGCCCACGTGACTGATTGTCACACCATGAACAAACCAAAACCGAATCCTCGATTATACTGAACAAGCTCTGAAATCTTTCATCGCCTCATAATTGCCAGCAGCATAGCCGCATCCGTTATGAGATGTAAATCCTGCCACCCTCTTGTCATGGAGGGAGCTAAAGGAGCAGCGCAATCTGTTTGTTGTCCTGTTCCCGTCTGGCGAGCTTTGACATTTCCCCCTTCTGCTTTTGTCCCCTGCGCTCTCTGAGGGCCCAGCTCCCCTGGCCCTGCTCGAGGCCTGCATTAAGTATGCATCTCTCCCAGCACTCCCAGCTAATCTCATCAGAGTGCAGGATGCTGGAAATGTATGTAAATCTACATCTGTTGTGTCCTCAGCAGCGGCTGGAGCACCCACTGAGTACAATCTCCCAGCTCACTCCCAGCGAGCAAGCCGAGCACATGACCCCACTCGGTGTGTAAACATGCACTCATACAACCACACACACACACACACACACACAAACACTCACACCTCTGGTGTCTCTGGTGCCCCTTTCCCCAATTAATTAGTCAACATCTTCCGTAGCCCAGTGGAGTCCTCTGACACGAATCAGACATTGCAGAGCTGGTTAGCTGCATCTCTTACATGCACAAGTAAGCCAGGATCTTCAAGCATGTTCAGTGTTCCAACATAATACACTTTGCTGACACTCCAAAAAAAATTAATTGCAGCTTTTACTGACATTTCAGAATGAGGCTCAAAGAGTGCTCCAATGCTAGTCCTCCATTCAGAAATATAGCATGCAAGGAGTAATCACTATACTAACCAAATGCTCAACCCAGATTAAACCATTTTACGTCTCCGAGAAGACATTTAGAGACAACCTCTTAATCAACTTCATTCTACCCTTGAACATGAAATAATGATTTTCTGCCTGATCTGTGATGCATCCGATGGGGATTAGCTCCAGTACTGGCATTAGAGTTCATTACCAGCTTGAGTACAGAATTATTACATCTTGTAATTGGATGAGGTTTGAAGATGGTTTTCAAATAATATTGTGATTGGACAGTGAGTTCACTTGTCGGTATATGAGACAGAGGAAGATGATAAGAGGAGGGCGATTTCATTAACATTTGACCTATAGAGAATGAAATTGCTGGAACCTCAGTTGCTGTGTTTGAGGGAAGAAGATAATTAAGATAACAGATGAAATCACAGACATTTCACCACTCAGGAAAAGTTACTTAGAAGTATTATATTTCATTCACTGAAGTTCAAATTTCTGCATCAGTCCTCAAATTATCGCTTTAGTACATTTTATCAAATCTGTCTTATATCGACCCTGAATCAGCCGGAAATGGTTTGAATCAAATCAAGCCAATCTCAATGGTGGTATCAAATAGCAAGATTATATATTTATGTTGAGATATACCATTTTCAGTAATTACAATATCCAGGACTAAGCTAGCAAGATATGTCTCTAACTTTGGCAAACTTGCAGAATCTCAGTTTTGCCATAAAACCACACACACGCTTATCCAACAGCAATCTTTGAAATTGAAATGCAAGCATTTCAGTCTCAATTGCATAATGCATTTACATTAATATAACTTTCTTGGTTAGCTTTTTTTATCTCACAGTGTGACTCAGAGTTTCCAACAGAAGCAAATGTTTCTTTGTGTAGATTTATTTGATCCAAATGAATAATATAATGATGTACGTATGGATCCAATACAGTGTCACTGTAAGGTTGAACAGAGAGAGTTTAATTAGTTAGATGAGATTTTAAAAATCACAAATTTTTAACTGTTTAATTCAAAAACATTGAAGTGAAACACCGTCCCTTTTTCAGCAAGTCCACCGTGGTGTTGCCATTTGACCAGGCAATATTGCTGTGAGGCAAATAAAACTGACAAACACTTTATATTACAGAACGATTCTCAGATAGTGAAACAGTTAACATCCAGAATTAATGACGAGTTGCAATTAAATTAGTGTTTTTACATTATCTTTAAATAAATAGCTGGAGTATGAAAATAAGATTTGGTTCCATTCTTTGTGCAATTAAGGCTTTCATTATGATTCAAAGAAAACTTTAGTGTCTGAAGTGTGCTAAAAACAAAACAAAAACCTTAATGATGTAGTTAGTTGAATACAAAGCTCCTGAGGCCTAATTAATCCTTGGTGCAGTGTTGGCACATTTCATGGTCATTATATGACAAAGAATATGTCCCAATACTGACATTTCAGTAACAAACCAGATTTCCACCAAGCACTAATGCATGGGGAAGACTAATGCCTACAAATTTTAAATGCCTTTTGTGCTTACCAGTCATCCTAGTTCATAAAAAAATCCATTATATGAGAATGATAACACTCTGCCTGAACTGTAATGCAAAGAAATCTCTCCTCAAAATGTTGTCCTATAGGCCTCATGATAAAGGAACCCAAGCTGATATACATGAAATATGCTTATCGTTTCTTCAGTAGACTCTGGTGCTAATTTGTTGGTTGGTGCTGTATTTTCATTATTCCCATATGAGAAGTTAGCAGTTGTCTGTTCTGTGTCTGTGCGGACTTCACAAGGGGACATTGCTAGCATAATTACAATAGTGTTTGACAGGATAACATTTGATCTGTTTCAAACATAAGGGGAAACAATAAAGAAAAGTCAGTCTTTTCTTACTCACCATTTTTCAGTGATATTGAATGCAATTCATTCACCTTCAGTAGCTGCTTTATCTTGGTCAGGGTCACAGTAGATCTAGACTATCCTGTAGTGTGTATGGTGCCCCAGTCAATAGTAGGTCACCATGTACACACACTAGCATGTTTTTGGAAGGTGGGAGGAAACCAGAGAACCTGAAGGAACCTGTGCGCGGGGAGAACGAGACCCCACTGCAACACCACCCACTGTGCTACTGTTCCCCTCATCCAATGTTATATTAATTAGAAATCCAGTGTAGAAGTAGTGTAGACAGCTACACTAGGCCCAGAATGCAGTGCAGCTGCATGAGACAGTTGTACTGAGTAAGACACGGCTCAGATAGTTAGCTTTCTGTGAGAAGATAAGGTCTGTTTAAGCAGACTGTACACCTGAGGAGGTGAGAAACCTTTACTGAAGAGATAAAGGTAGATCTGTTGTGATGAAAGAAGTTTAAATTAAAATGCCAAAGCTTAGAATTTCATTAGAAAATAAATCTCAGATGCCACTGAAGATGTTAATTATAAAGATTAAAATTCAGGTTAATATTCAGGTTGTTCCTTTACTGAGGTAAAGTCTGCTGCTTTCAGACGACACCAGTGATGAAATGACTGGAGAAAGGAGAAAAGCTGAGAAAGAGAGAGAGAAAGAGAGAGAGATGGGTTTAAGGTGACAGAGGAAACTGCAGCAGTAGCAGTAGCAGTGGCGGATGTGGTGGGGTGACAGCAGGCTGAGGCACGATTGATTTCCGCCGCTGTAAAAGCACTCAGGGGAGACATCTTAAAAACTCACTAGCGCAGCCTCAAACACCTTTAACCGCCCTGACATATGCAACTCACGCCACATAAACAGGATTTTTTTTCCAGCACTGTCTATTTTTAAACTGGGGAAAAATCACGAAGGTGGAGAAAAAGTGAAAACGAGGGAAAACAGACCTGCTGCTGTTCCCTGAATCAGAAATGCAGAACCCCCCTTAACTAAAGCCATGCTCTTACATCACAATGTAACTGTCTACTCAGAGCACCAAATACTATTTAATTAATCTATATAATAAATTAGGCTAAGTGGTATAAGAGTCCTCTAGCTTAGGTTGTGTAACAGGTCGACCTTTCATGTCTCTTTATCCTGCTGTTTATATTGTAACTTACTGTAGCTTTTCTATTTCAAGTGCAGAAAGCTCTGCAAAATGACTATTGATTAAACAATTAAACTACTCTCCTGATCTTCAAGGGAAATGGGTACAACCATTATCTGTAACATATGCAGATGAGAGTAAAACACTTAACCTTGTATAAATCTATCTTATGTCCTTGGCTAGTCCTTATTTGCACTAAAGTGGAGAGCATACAGTTGAGAATAATTACAAGTGACTACTTCTTTGTTATAACAATCTCTGCTTAACACTGTTAATAAATAAATAAATAAATAAACAAACATTTGTATTTACACCATCTCCCAAAGTCATATTTGCCTTTGGTACATTTCAGAATCTTTTAACTTGTCGTTGTGGTTGTGTAAGTAATAGGAAATCAATGGAAGTGGCAGATATAATACTTGCATACGAAAACAGGGACTAAATGATATAGATTTCCAATGCATCCACATGATGACTACTTTAATTTGAATTGCAAATATTTGTTACTGCACATGGGTCCTTTTAAGAGTACGCCTGTATTGATTGCCTAAAACAAGCATTATAGTGATCCCAAGATTACTCATTTGATTTTTCTCTCTCTCTCTCTCTCTCTCCCTCCCTGACATTGTCTGTCTTTAGTTCATAAATTGACGTGACATTTCAAAGCCCAGCTGTAACACAGACGTGTAATTTTGTACGCAAAGGAAAAATCTAGTTTTAAGCAGAAATGTCAACAAATGAGATATGTGTAATTTCTATGTCAAGCTCCTAGAATTTCCCATCTGGCAAAGTGCTGAATTTAGTGACAGTCATTGCAACAAATCTCCCCAAGACATAATATGCACTGCTGCTGTTGCACTGTACATTCTGATCTGTGGTCAGAAATGGAGCTTTCTTAGGAGACTATAAAGCTTTGCCTGGATTGCAGTCTAAACTTTATAAAACTTTAAAATTGAAAATTAAAATTTATGCTGCTTAAAGGCTATACATAGTTTAATCTCTAAGTATATATGGTTCAAAATGCATGTGTGGAATTGCTGGTATCCCAAAATACTTATAAATGTTTTGATAATTGCTAACAATGGTTTATCCAACTACATTCCATTCTTATGCTGTGTATTGTATATGATTGCTCAATTCTCATTTCTTGTCTTATTATTATTCAATGTCTTATTATTTTGACAGAAGACAAATAGGCCTAGGAGCTGTAGCCTACATACTACACATGTAGCCTAAATCACCATTATAGAAGTCTCAAATGTCTCCCTACTGGACATATAAGACACTACATATGGTGTAGAAGCCACTGCTTGTGTCCTGTGTGCACTACAGAGTATAGCAAGCCATTTGGGATTTGGCCAAGGTTAGCCTTTCATTGGCTGGAAGATGTGAACAGTGTAAAGTGTGTGATCCGCACTGATCCCTGTTACACCAGCTCGTTGTTAGGTTGCTGAAAAGGCCTGTAATCACCATACGGTCCTTCATCACCCTCTAGTGGTCTTCATCAGTACACACAGCATAGGTCACTGTCTGGCCCACATGCTTTCACCCCAGCAAATGAGTGACAATTACAGAGTTCAGCTTTAGAAGTTTTTCAGTTTTTGTACAAATTCATCTTTAAAAAAAACTTCTCGCTTTCTACAGTCCCTTCGAGTTTTGGGTGAGATCTTATGGGTCAATGTTCACACGGTTTTGTAAATAATAGTCCAGACATTTTCCAGGACATTGTCCCACAACATATGCCTGATGTTTCTCATGAAAGGTTACCTTCTAATGACTCACATCTGCCAACATCTGTCAACAATTTAAGCTCTAATGACCCCTTTCTAACTGCAACACAGACACACAGACCATTCCTCAACCAGTTATCATTGGATCACAAGCTTTACTCAAATTATTAGAAATGAATTATACACTTGCTCACTATTAAAGAAAACTAGCTGGCTAAGTTAACACAGTATGAATAAATTCAAACCCCTCTTCCCCACCAAACAACCAAGTAGAATATGCCCAACGTTCGTAACACTGACATTAAAATCCCAACTCTGGCCAAACATTTTTTCCAGATGAGATCCTATCAGTGTGATTCATGTGGTGATATAAAGGTAAAATGAATGGAAGTAGACTGACTCTGCTGTGTGAAAAGATCTGCTGACCCTCACTGGCCTTTGATATTTTTTCTGCAATCTAAGCTAAGGAGAAAACACTAAAATATGCAATTTCAGATGCTTAATAGTCCAGCTTTACAGGATGCATGGCAACCCTGTCAGTGTTTCTTTGTGATGCTTGTGTAGCATTTTTACATTGCACTTCTACAGTGCAACTGCAAGTTTACATAGTTTCCTTAGATGCATCTCAGATACTAAATAATTATATATAGCAGAACTACCACTGAAATTTAATTTAAGACCATAATCGCTCAGTGGTGGGAGCTGTAACTGCTAACCACCTACAAATAGTTTTACACTGATATAGTCCGTGTTGAGTGCTTGGGGAAACAGCTGCAGTGTATATAAGGAGGTACACTGAAATCTGCAGCTCTCTGTTAAATCTTCTGAAGTAGGTCAGTAAGAAATCTAACTTTATTTCATTTTACAGAGTATATCAGTGCCTCATGAACAGGTCTATTCATGCCTATTTAATATGACTGTAAATGTAATCCCACACTGGAGCAACCATGTGTATTAAGGAATGTGTGTTATTCTTCATAGCAGCAGCAAAGCTGATGTGTAAATATGGCCACATTTTGAAATATAAAAATCAATATCCATTAAGGGACTAAACACACGCATAGCTAAAGCCATACACTTCCTGTGGGCCAAGTATTGAAGAATATTTTATACATATAAAGAACTGACTGACAGACCAAACCAGATGACAACCAGCCACTTAACAGTGACAGTACAAGGACTTTCATTAATTCTGAATTTTATTTTATACAGGGTCATTTAACATTTATTATACAGTCTTCATTAAAAAATTATTTACAGTTCAACTGATCAACTGGTGAATTTAGGCACAAATGAAAAAAAAATTCATCAATAGAAAAAGCATTCAGATAGTTCAATCAGATTTAGTATAGAAGGTCAGTAAGAAGTAAATCACATGTTAATGGCAATGACAATGCATCTGAATAGTTCTGTGAAGATACTATAGTACAGATACTTACACTTTTCTCAGTTTCAGAAATACTGACCAAAGGTGCAGCTGCAAAAGCACAGTGTAGAGCTCCAAATCTGACCCGTGGTCTGACAGCGAGCTTTATCACTACAAAAACCTATCACAATCTCCAGCCTCAGGTAAAAATGACTTGTGGTTTCTTTGGAAATACTTTGTTAGGCAATATAGGACCTATGCATCACAAGCAATGATTTCATGAATAGAAAGAGGCAGCAAATGGCGGGAGAAGATTAAAGAAAAGTAGTAAATGGTAGATAATTGAGAAACCTTTTTTTAAAAGCAGGATCACTACATTACCAGCCTGAAATCAAAATAATAAGCCATGTAGCCAATTGGCATTTACTGTGGGAATGCTAGTGGAATCCTGCATTTGCCTGAACACATTCATCTTACTTAAAAAAGTTTTTTTTTTTTAATAGTAGTGATTTATTATACTATGCAAAATAGAGCTTTCTTCCTTAAGCTGCATTCAGAAAAATATCACTAATTAGTAAAAAATAATTAAACAAATGCTGACAGGTTTTGTGGCTCATGCTGAATTGGAAAGTTGTCAGACCCTAAAACTATAAAGCAAAATCCCCAAAAAAAAAAAAAAAAAAAAAAAAATACAGGCTCTCATACTTAATACATGTCTCCCAATACCCTGATCTGACCATCGCAGCTCACACCCTCTCCAACAAACCATAAAACAGAGTAATAACATGTAAAGTAACATTTCACTGTATCAGTTGTTTACAGAACTATCAATCATTGATGTAACACAACCAAATGCAAACACCAAAGCAGAAACTTGACAAGAAATGATTAGACAAAGCTACGTGATTAAAACATTTTCCCCCCAAGAAGACTATTCCTTTTATAGACAGCTCAAGTAGACTCATGAGCTGACTGGCAATTTGTCATCTTCAACACACCCTAAATGTGGACTGAGATCAAACCACAGGCATTCAAATCATCTGTGGCTCCTCTAATCACTGCAAACAGATACACACATGTCTGAAGCATGACCCTGCTGGGAGAAGCTAACCATGTTTATATCGTAAATTTGAAATCAATTCTCCATATTTGGAAAAGAGTCGAAGACCTTTAATCTGAACCAGAAAAAACTCCCACACAGTCACAGCAAATGATCACTTCAATGCCAACTATGCCGGTTATTTTCTTTTAGCTCAAGCTTAACCATATTCTTAGTGTTAGCTTGTGCCTTAAGGTAAAATCACCAAAACTAGACTTCATAAAGCTCTGAGTCTATACATTCACACTTCGTAATAGAACAGATTTTAGTAAAGAGCAACCTTCCCAAACTAAAACAAATGCAAAGTAAAATTTGCATTGCTATGGTCCTGAAAAAACTATGCTAAACAATGCTCATGTCACATGAGATTTCAGATAGAGCTTAATTTTGATACTAACAGGACTGAGGAACTACTAGGCATCAGGTTCATAATTCTTTCCTCTATTGGTGAGCCATTGTTAGACAGATCGTTTAGACAGATTAGGAACTTAACATTTTAAAAGGAATAAATGACACATGCATAGACTTTTTTTCCACAGACACAGCCAAGCTGGTGTGTCGTATGAAAAGTGCACGATAGAAAAGTCTTAAAACAGTGTGAACACTGAGACCTATCAGAGACACAGCTGGTCTGCTACGTATCGGCCATGGCTGGATCATGGCACAGGTGAGTGTCATGCATGTTTTGGCTTCATTTGAGATGAAAGTGACCAGGAGCTATTTTCCCCTTCATCACAGAGACAGCCATGGGAAGATGGAGATGTGGCAGAGCTAGATGGGTCGCACTCTCAGATGGGTGTGTCTGTCTGCCTGTGCATACGTCGCTCAGCTGCGGCTGCCAGCACCCTGCGGCGCATGTTCACATGGTCTGAACTGGAGCCCTCTTCTTCAAGCGAGGGTGGGACATTATCATCATCCTCCTTAGAGGCAGGAACAAACGAGGAGGAAGAAGCTTCTTCTAAATTGCTTTTGTTCAAATAGCGTCTGCAAGAATAAAACCCAGAGTAAGTTGTGTCATAAATTGTACAGTATCATAACTATCATGTGTTACAGTGGAATTACAAAACACCTTAAAACACTACAGTTCACCCACTTAATGGGGGTGGCAACAAAAGGACCAGTAATGAGTATTAGCAGACCTGCGCGCTCTCTGCAGCAGCTCCTCTTTCCTCTGGAGCAGCATCCTCTGTCTCTCATCTGCAGATTTTGAGAAGCGGCTGCCACGCACCTCAAGGTCCTCTGCCTCCGCAGTGCTGGGCTCTGAACCCCTGCTAGCTCCCGCAGGCTCCTCCGGGGCTGGGCTCACCTGAACGGATGCTCGTTCCAGGGGCTGAGAAATTTTTTTATTTAACCATCTCGTCATTTAACCCGAGTCTTGGTTTGCAGTTACAGTTATTTAATGTTCTAGTGCAAGCCAGATATTATGTTAGCTCTCAGTTGACTCAGCAAAAAAATATTTTATGTAAGTAAACTTCATTTCCCCATGCAGACAGCATGGTCAATATACCTTAGACCTTAGTTCAACTAATATTTTTCGATAAATTTTAAAATTGCAACAGGCTCAGCTAAAGTAGGAAAAATCAGCTAGCTGTACGGAGAGTAACAATCCACCTCTACTGGGACACTGGTTTAGCACATAGCTTTGGCAGGACTGTCTTTCTCTGAGAGGAACTTCAGCCATCATTTTTTCCTTCTTTCTTTTCATGTTTTGTGTTTAAATGTATTTCAAAGCTAAGGCAAATTCATATGTCATATGTCTTATTTACACATGTAAGTTCTGTGTCAGAAAATGATATATTCTGTTGACATGGACAGGTTGTACAGAACTTGAATGCAAGAGAGTGAGCTGATCAGTAAGTATTCAATTTAAAGAAAAGGAAGGACAGTATAAGAAGCTTTTAAGATTTTCTCATCAAAATATTGTTAATACTCCAGATACAACATTTGTTTCCAGAAAAATCATTTTGGGGTTTTAGATCTGAAGATAAAAGCTCACGTTTTCCATGTCTAACTGTGGGGATGTGACTTTACCTGGGCAGGGAAGGGCACTTGGATCCTGCCCTCCAGGATGTTGTCAGTGGTGACTTCCACAGAGCGAGTGAGCTGCAAATCTTGCAGCACCAGATGGTAAGGAACCTGGGGGAACATCTCCTGTATCTGATGGGCCTAAAACAACCAGCAAGAAGCCTCTTTGAGACAAATATTTTAAGATATCAAAGATATAGATGACACAATAAAAATTCCAGCACAGCTTTAAGCATTCATAAATGCGAACAGAAATCTCTCACCATGGCATTGAGCTGCGAGTTGTTGACTTGTGCGATGCCCAGGATGTTGGTTGTATGCATAACTTCCACAGAGAAGCTTGGGAGCCAGCTAGCAATTCGTGAGCCTAATAGGAGTGGAGACATTAGGAGTGTAACTGATTGTGGGATATAAAAAAATATGGGATGACAATCTTAACTCAGTATCACAGTATCTGTTTAAAAGTTTCAAACATTAAATGCCTTTAATTAAAGGCAAGGAAAGTTAGTTGGTTATGGGAACCCTCAATATTGTTAAATAGACTAGCTATGAGAATCAATCTTAGTTTATTAAGAAGATGTAGAAATAATATCAGACACATATACCTAGTGGACACCAGGCCAAAAACACTATATTCACTATATTCAGACATGTTTTAATACACCTGAGCAGCTTCAATAAACACATGTACTGCAAACATTAAGCATGTAAAGCACCTAAACATGATGGTAATGTGTGAAATGACTGCTCATACCATCGAAGTGAAAGAAGTGATTATGCTGGTTGAGGTGAGTTCGGACATCATTTCCAGGTCCTGCAGCCATGTTCTCATCGGCTGGTGCCCTCTGCCCCTCCTCCCTCTCTCTCACGCCCTCATTAATATTCAGTGACATGCGGCATGTTGGACAGGAGGTGTCCTGCTCTAGCCATGAGCGCAGACATGAACTGCACGTACAACATACACAGGGATATACATGAGAAAAATCACAAAACCATTACACAGAACAGTGAAGACAAATGTTCCAATCATATACAAAAAACACCATACATACATATACACACTATATATATATATATATATATATATATATATTTATTTTTTTTTTTGCTTTCTATCATGAGTATCATGAATATTTTTTATGCTGCAAGCTGTTTTATAAGTCTCCACGACAGATTAATGCCCCTTTCTCAGGCTTACCTATGGAAAAGGTGTCCACAGGGCAGCTTCCGTGCTGAGGTCATTGAGTCCCAGCAGATTGCACAGTCATCATTATTGGCAACAAGCTCATCTGGGGTCGCTACTGCAAATCTACCAATGACAAATAGCAGAAAAGCAAACACCTCAGATCTCAAACTAAAACTAGACACAAAAACAAGCTTATATCGAGTAAACAAAATAGGCAAAACGGCTTCCTAACCTGGACTCCATATTGTCAATGACACGCAAGTAGTTCTTGTGGCGGCGGATTCTCCTCTGCACCTCATGGAAGAGGTAGCGAAGCTGCATAAAGATCACCAGGCTGGCCATTGACAGCCAGATATTTCCAAAGAGCTGAGAGGAGGAGATGAGATCAACTGATGAAGTGGAATTTTGAAAACAACTGGTAAAAATAAGTTTTACTGATTTTTATCTGTACCGGTCTACTAACCACTGCGCTGTCTAGACCTTGTTTATGTATAAATAGTGTTAGTTGTCCCTTACATTTCTTCTAACATATGGCTGTCCATGTTCTTTTTTTCCCCTTTGTAAGAAATATACCCTTGTTGTGATGCACATAATAGCTTCATAAAAAAAAGAATACAAAAGGACAAATCTTAGATTTAGGTTTTTCTAAGCACATCACATCTTACGCCACATCCTGGGTAATTTTTCATTTGACTGAACAGGCTGATGGCCACACATAGCCAGACGATGAGGAATGAGGAATGGAATGTCACTTTCAGAGCATCCATAAAATCCAACCTAACAACTGAAAAATTACAGAACTGTGACAACTATCATTCAATGCACCTGACTACACCTGAATTTGCTGAGCCAGAACAAAAATATCAGAACAGACCAAAAAAAAAAAAAGAAAAAAGAACCACCGTGGATGGGACACCAATCCATGGCAGGGCACTATGCACACACATTCACACTCAATCACACCAAATGGCAATCTATCTTAGCCAATCCACTTACTGCCATGTTTAATTCAATTCAATTCAATCCAGTTCAAATCAGAGAACCCTGAGGAAACCCATGTGGACATGGGGAAAACATGCACAGAACCTCTGCACAGACATTAACCCAAGCTCAGGATCGAACTCCCTGCACTACCATGCCAACAACTCCTTTATTGATTTTAGCAAAACAAAAGTTTTCATTTGTTTTTTCATAGCTGCCCGATGAAGAAGTAGGTTTAACAAAAAACTATTCCTTTACTGACTTTTGCAAAACAAATTTTAAATTTGTAGCTATTTTTAAACTTAATTTGATTCATGGTGGTGTGACGCACCTCAATGCTGTAACTATAAAGCTCACTACTCCATCGAACCCTGCTGGCCTAGACACATCGGCCGAGGCATGATCTGGTTGACGGCAGAATAGATTTACTAGGTGGATAAACTTGTGTACACTAATGACAGACGTTCTTTACAGAATCATGAATGTGCAGGCATGTGGAAAGAGTGAAACGCTGTGGAAAAACTGAGCAAAACATAGTCCAAAGTCCTGGCATATAACTCTCCTTTTATATGAAGTCACTTTGCGATTAAACGTGCTGAGAGAAAATCTGTTACGTTTGATGAAAGGACACCATGTTTCATGCTGGCCAATGAATTGGTGATTTTGGGATGTTGAATATGGATTATTCAGGCTGTATGCAGGTATCAAATTAAATGAAATACTTTTTTAAATGACTGTTAAAAACTCACCAGCATGTGGATGTGATGCATCAGGTCAAGGCAGAGGAGGGTGAGCTCCATAATGAAGTCAGTATAGTAGACATAGGTGCCTTTGCTCTCCCAGGTGCCTTCATGGTTCAGGTCCCACAAGTGAATCGAGTACCTACAAAAAGCAGTAGCCAGACCTCAGAGCTGTAGTTCTCTCCATGCACAGAAACCTGAGAGAGCTAAACAGCTCCAGTTTCACAGCCTACAAATGACACAGCGCAGATGGTATGCTTATACTGGATACTGAAGACAGGAAAAATGCTTACCTCGTAATAACATGCCCAGTGCGCACTGTAACAAGTAAACACTGGGGAAAAAAAGGCAAAGATTTTATATAGTAGTGATATTTTATATCTAAAGGAATTAATTTTCTCTCAACTGCTGTAAAGCAGTACAGAAACTGAAGGTTTCTTACCTCAGCAGCCATAAATGCAACAGTATGCATGCCATGGAGATGGCCAACAAGGCCACAGAGCACAGCTAGACCTCCACAGCACAGCAGCATGGACACTAGCAGGGCCAGCACTCGCACATGACTGCTCATGGGGGTTGTCGGAGAAAAGGACAGCTAAAAAAAATTAAAAAACAAAGAGGTAAAGGAGAACAGTGTTCATTATTGATTAAAGTGGCTTCATTATAGCTAAAAAACAGTATAAATGTTTCCTTAGAAATATCAGATAAGATTTAAGGACAATTCAACTGTCACCAAAGAATTCATGCCAACTCACTGTACTTCCATTAGTTCTATTTGCACAAATTATCAAGTCCATAAGAAATATATAAGAATTTCACTACTGGGATTACACACAGAGCAGAAAAACAAGGTAACAACATTAGGCAGGTTACAGTTTCTCCCATTGTGCATACATAAAAGCCTTAAATCCTGCCTTAGGGTCCCAGCACAACCTTTTCATGTGTTGCACAGAGTTCCTACCCCACCCTATGTGTTGGAGGTCTTCAAGAACTGGACTTAGACCTTTTTGCATAAAGGCCTAAATCCAGGCAAAGGATGTTTCACTAAAAGTTCTACAACTACTCACATATTCAAAGCGATCTTTACAGAGCTGGACCATGAGATGGAGGAAGATTAGAACAGCGAACCACAGACACCACAGCACCACCTCTTCCACGGTCTGCACATTCAGCACTCCAAATATGAAGATGAATTTATAGAAGATAAAGTTCCAGAACTTGTCCTTCAAGTGCTGTTGTGGAGAAAGTGGACACAGATGCACAAGAGTTTATTTGTGAACAAGGGTTGACGTAAAATTTCATAGCTACCAGTACTGAAAGTTATATAATGAGCGAAAGCAAGAACTCTTAATGGTGGGGGTCTGATGGCAATAAAATTGCAACAGTATGAAGGTTCTGCCACATGCACAAGTGCCACAGGTAAGATTTCAGAATTAAAATAAACTTAATTGGCCAAGTACAGTCACATGTATGAGGAATTTATTTTTGGTTAGATCTGGAGGTTACATAACAAGACAGGGCAAATATGCATTAACAAATGCTAACAATAATACATTTTAGATATTATATATGGATGTCTCAAAATACAGTACTCAAAATCCAGAATTATTAGCACCCTTGGTAAAGATGGGTAAAAAAAAAAAAAGGTCATGAAAACATCTTTAAACATATCTTAAGGGTCCCCCCCCCTTTATTTACTTTAAACTGAATTAGACTTCTCACACATTTTCAATGTGGAATTAAGCTAATTAACCACAAAAACAGTGGCAATAATTCTCTAGCAGTCTACCTAAAATGCATACACGGATCTGTATTGGCATTGGATCAGACATATTTGAATCTCATTCACTGACGTATTGTATGTCATGAGCATGTGTCATGCATGCGAATGTAGGATACAGTTCATTTTAAAGCACATTTGTGATGGTACACAGACCTCTAATGTCATCACCGTGCAGAAAAAATTAAAAGTGGAATCAGTGAAATTCCTGCACATACATCCTGTGATTGCAATGAGTGAAATGAGTGCAAGGATAGGGGCAGAATATCAAAGTGGGACTGACTTTTTCATGAGGATATAACATCTGTCAAATCTGCCTACCAACAATTCGTCCTTACCTGTTTCTCACTGACCCTCAGAGGACCGAAAACGATCCACTGGATCACTTTGGCAATCAGCATGAGGACACAGCATGCGGTGTTCACCAGAACCTGAGAAAGACATGCAGTTTACCTCATCACTACTCTCCTGCTCATACAAAAGAAAGCAAAGGAATAGTTCAAAAGTGTGTAGATGCACCAACCCAAACAAACAAGCTGTCTGAGATGAGATAGAGCAGGATATCAGTGGCCACATTTCCATCACTGTCAGCTTGCTCCACTTGAATGTTGTCTATGGAGCTGCTCGGAGTTTCTCCTGCAGCTGGAGCTTCAGTCTCTGTCACAGCTGTGTAGGCACTTAGCAAAGTCCCAGCTAGCAGCACTGCACTCAGGGCTGTGTAAGTCTGCAAACTGGGCCATGGAAATCTCTCCAGAAACACCAGAGGCATGGTGGCAGTGTCCAGCGTCCAAACTGCGTGTCAGTTTCACAGACCAGCTGCTTTTTTCCCAGACTCAGCTATCCCCAAACTGTTTATTTAACAAGCTTTAGGGTTTGAGTCAAATAAAAAAAGATACTCCTGTAACCTATTAGCAGATTCAAAGCAGATACAGATCTATTATACTTAATTATTTAGATGTCTATACAAACATTTACTTAGAAACCTGGCTTTTTCGTTCGTGTCCGTTTTGAGTCTCATCCCTACAGGTTTACAGTACTGCTTTCCAAATCGAGTGACATTAGTTTCAGCAGTGAAGAAACACTGATACAAAACGCGTTTAGCCTCTTCGCTTCAGAGCGCTTAGCGACAGCTAGCTAGCTGTCAGGCTAACAAGCTAACTTAGGCTAACAAACTGTCCAAACGCTTCAGCTGGCTAAGATTAATGTTCTTAAGCGGATTAATAGAAACTATACCGCTGAACAGAAGGACACATCACACTCCTGTGCCCTTTTTCGCCCTCGTCCGCTCGACGAAGATGTCTGAAGGATAAAAGACGCTCATCAGCATGTCAGTGGGTTGTAGTCTCTTGTTTTGTTGTTCCAGTCGTTTCTCCGAGTTTCGCTACCTTCCCCCTCTCACCTTTTCCGGTGCTTTTACGTCATGAAGCTTCTTCCGGTGCTTACGCAAGACTGTGCGCGTGTCATGTGCTAATATGGCTGCTAATAAGCAACAGTAACATTTCAACACGTCATTATTTTTATGTATATTTGTACCCCTCTAGTAGCTACTGCATTACAAATAAAACAGAATAAACCCTTTTTGTTTCTACAGAAATTACATCCTGCAAAAGTTACGAGTCTTTCTATAATAGAAAAGGAAATATATTTAATTATATTATATATTTTTATATCACTGTTTCCATGATATAGTTCTTTATTTGTTTGTTTGTTAGTCTCCTTGTGTCCCTCCACATTCTTTAAGTAAAGTGCCATGGCTTAATTCAGTTTAAAGGTGCAATAGTCGGAAGAGCTTTGTGTAAATTGGTAGGAACGGGAGGGTGGGATCAAGGGAAAAAAATCATTAAACTCTTTCCACCAATTTAAGCATTAGAAACCTAATCTTGCCAATCTTTTACCTGCTGTAACTTTAACTCTTCTAAAGTATAGTGGCTAGATAGCAGGAATAATA
The DNA here is from genome assembly GCF_027358585.1 of Pangasianodon hypophthalmus. Lineage (NCBI taxonomy): Eukaryota > Metazoa > Chordata > Actinopteri > Siluriformes > Pangasiidae > Pangasianodon > Pangasianodon hypophthalmus. The sequence continues at coordinate 16,099,743 of NC_069718.1, read as the reverse complement.
AAGCTTTTTTTTTTTTTTTTTTTTTGATAGATATGAAATTATGTCTGTAATACGCCATTATTTCTTTATGTGTCTACAGGCTTGATGTTTTATACTTTGTTGAATGGAACTTGTTGAACATAGAACAAGAAGACAACAATGAAGAACACCCTAATAGGAAACACATATAAGACAGTATAAGGTAAGGAAACTTTGAGACAGGACAAAACTTTACAGACAGTTGCACACTAATATCCTGTAGTGACTTGCAGATTTATAAGCGCATCTGATAAAATTATTTCTGAGGTGATTCTTATTAGAAAGAATCAGGTCCCAAATGTGACATTAGGGTAAACCAGGTGTCTAGATATGATTTCTTTCAGTTTCTAGCTGCTATACATTTTTTTCTAATGTTGTATTCTGTTAGAAGTTTAAGCCAGTGCAGCAGTGCAGAGGGGATATTTTAGATCTTTCCAGTATAGTAATATGACCTTTTTGGCTATTGTTAGTGATATTAGTACAAATGGTTGGAGATGTCAGGGTATTTGAAGTGATGATAGATTACCAAGTGATGTGATTCATCTCTAGTATGCATTTTATCCTGGAACACTTGGTGTCAGGCGGGAATACACCCATCAGTCTACCACAGGGCACCGTGCATACACACATTCGCACCTAGTGGCAATTTAGTGTAGCCTATCCACGTACCTGCATGGTTTTAGGTGGTTGGAGGAAAATGCAGAACCCAGAGGAAACCCACACAGAAACGGTTAGAACATTCAAAACTGCTCAGAGACAGTAAGCTCAGGATCAAATTGGGGACCTCGAAGCTGTGAGGCAGCAATGATACCCACTGTTCCACCACACCACCAACAATAAGTAAGAAGAAAGAAAACACTTTTGAGCTTTAATCTACTCATATATTCAGATGTACCCAGTCCTGTGAGTTCGAGGCCACTGTTGTATATGTACACATATATATTTTCATTGAAAAAAAAAAAAGGTAAAGCCAGGTATATGTTCAAAGTACAGAGAGACAAATTGCTTTATTTAAAATCTTTCCACAAAGCTAAATGAATTTCAATACATCATATATCATGTACCTTAATGTTTCATACAAATTCATAAATACAAACCTGGGTTTTGGGAAACAATCACTTAACATATAGACACAACGTGTCTATCCATTAATGGGTTCTCTACCTGAAAGCATTACAAATTATTGTAATTTCTGCAACTAAGTCACAACTAAGCCATGCCAAATTACAAATAAAAAATTCAGAAATATGATAAACTAACACAACCAGCTGACAGTGTAACAGTCCAAAAGATCCTATGCAGCTATTCTAAAATATTTTGTTTATAAAACCATTTTGCATAGTTTTGAGTCTTAAATATGCTTCACAGTCAACATTAGCAAAGAGTTGAATATTTTACACTTAAGGCACCTCAGCAAAAGACAAATTAATGCCAGCAAGATTGTGTAATGTAAAAAAAAAATTTCTCAGACAGAACATTCACATTTGCCAAGATAGGATTTCACTGTATCACTTTAAATCCTCATTGTATACAGTGATGTTCATCAGCACATTCATTTATTCATTCTCTTTAGTGGCAGTCAGAGTACATGCTCTAATTCCTGCATCTACAGTGCTGTATTCCTGTTTAAGTAACTGATTTCTCAGTGTGGCTACTTTAAGCTATGAGCATCCATCCGTTGCTGATTCCGGACTCTGGAACAAGTCTCTCACTATGATCTCGCTCACTGAAAAGACAGAAAAGAGATGATAATAATGATAAATATTATTAAATCTGTAAGAGATTACAGTGAATCATTTATTTTCTTTTTGGTGATTTGGTTGTGTTTTTGGTGATTTTTGGCGATTTGGTTTTAAACAGGATAAAAATGCATTAGCAGTGAAAAGAGCTTGTTTTTGCTGTGCCCAAAAAAGCTGAATATTATTAAAGGAAATCACGCAAGTTATGGTATGAATAAGTAACTTCACCCTTCTACTGTGTTTAGTTCAGAATACTGAAGGAACTTATAGTACAGACTGAACCAGTCTGGGGACTGAAAAGGACAGAATTTACCACATTTCTACTGACAGTCCAAATGAACTCATATAATTCTTTGGGGTTTTTTTTTGCATTTGTATTTCTGTACAATTTTAGAGCCTTCTCAGGGCAGGGTTGTTTCCGAAGTCTCACTCACACAGTGCTTATCTCTGTATGTCTTCCTGTATCTGAGGGCAAGCACAAGTCTGGGTGCATCATATTACAGTTGCAACTTGGATATGAGGTGTAAAGACACAAGAGTTAAATATATCACTATGCTATCTTACTTTGCTATGCTTATGTCTTTAACTGCACTACAGACAGAATTGAGCATTGGTCTGTGACGGTTCTAAACTCAAAATTTACATGAGTCTATTTACAACATGTTGTAAAACACATACAAATAATACATGACTGAACATCTCTTCATAAACGAGTCTTCCCCAGCAAAGTACATTAGAATTACAGAGTGATATCTTCATAACTATAAATTTGAAGTGCATTCATATTTTTTTCAGTAAAAGATAGTGGGAGACGACGAAAAACAACACACACTCAGGGTTACACACGTGCCTACTTGCAGCGAACGGGGTTACAATAAGGAACAACAGCACTCAGTCATCGGGGGGGGCGCAAAACAGTCCATTGCACCTGTCCTCCCAAACACAGTAAAATGAGGCATAGTGGCAGAAGGCCAGGTAGAGTGGGTGAGTGTATGCTTCTGTTTGCACACAGCACTAAGGGGACAGGGAGGATGCATCTTACAGAATTATCTCTTAATTAAACTACAGCAAACAGATTGCGTGTTTGTGACTACTCCTAGTCATAAATTTACCAGCCAAACTGTAATCAAGGTCACAGATGGAAAGAAGATGGGCGAAGACAATACGTAAGGACATTATTTTGGTATACGCCACTCAATATCTAAGGAGGAATAAGCAGGATTCTCTTGACTCATGTTTATCTCTACGGTGCACTAACAGTACATCAGTAACTATAGAAGATTAAGCCCTGTGGTATATTTAGCTCACAGTGACTCGATGCAATACTCCATAAAGGCCTATATCTTTCCCACCATGCTGCAGGGCTGGAGACTATAATTAGGTGCAAACCAAACAGGTTTCCACGCACTGGGGGTGGCAGCTGTCTTTGCTTGAGTGTAAACAAACACAAGCATATGGCCTATCTTTTAGAACAATGGGTGGGTATGAATTTGTATGAACACATGTCCCAGTCCAGCAATCGTTGCTGTAATAACCTGCCGCACAGATCTCATTGAACTAGAGTGAGGACCAGGAACAGTCACCCACAGTTCTCTCACATCACCCTAGCCACTTCCTCCACCGTTTTCCTGTAGCTGCCCGCATCAGATTTAAAACACTGATGCTTGCCAAAAGCCAAAAGCAGACCAGTCCTCACATACCAGCAGGGACTCATCAAACCCCATTCTGCACCACAACCCCTTCAAACGTCTAGCATGGACTGACTCAACTTGCTATACCTGAAGGTACATGGAAGACTAATTTAATTAAAAACCCCTGACTTTTGTGTTTTTCTCGCTGTACTAATGCTGCATTCGACTTATCCCGGAAGTAAGAACTCAGAATTACTCAGCTTTCAATCTCAGTGCGTTCGAACTACAAAGTGGGGAAAAAAACGGATGCCTCAATGTTCGTCTTTTATTAGAAACAATCTAACCAGCTAACTGTGATGACTGATGTACAGTAAATTTGACTTCTCAAACCACGGAACTATATAGTCAATGTTATAAATTTAGCTAATATGTCTGTATGTTGATTAATCTGTAGCAAATACTTGTGTATAAAGCATAACTCATTTAAAGGTAAGAAGTGCTGCTTTGTTTAGTGTTCATGCTGTGAGCAGCCATGTTGATTTGATGTCACTTGCTAAACTCGGGGTGTAGGACACTGTCCTGAGTCCCTGAGTAGGAATACCGTGTTGAGGGGTCGTTTGGTTTTTCCTAGTCAGAAGTGGGAAATTATGACATTTACTCGAATGCAGCATAACTCCTCCCTAACAGGGTTTTTAGCTTATTGATATTCTAACACTCTGACCTATTTTTACTAGCATGAGGATATGTTTTTGATGGAGACAACACAGTACTTCTGTAAGTCGCTCTGGATAAGAATGTCTACCAAATTCTGAAATGTAATATAGAATGTAAGTAGATGAAAATATCACAAATAACCTGCACCTTACTAGAATACCAGATTCATACCATCATCAAGAGTGATATCCTGCAGCCCGATGGACTGGAAGGTGAGCTCCTTCTCCTTCTCCTTCTCCGGTTCCTGTTTAATGTTAAGCCTCTGTCCATCCATGGAGTGGTTCGATGAAGCTCCAGCTCCCAAAGAGCTTATGGTTCCACTTGTACCAGCTGGGGACAGGGCTGTATTAGACTTTGGGTTTACAAGAGCCTCTCTGTTCAAGTGTGAGGTAGAAGGCACTGTGGTGGAGGCAAGAACTTCCAGAGAAGATGAGGATTTTGGAAACACCACCAGCTCCCCAGAGTCATGAGCAGATCCATAGTTATTGAGGCTATCTGGATCACACTGGGTTGTACCTGAGGTAGGGCTGAGGTAGCCCTCATTATGCCTCTGACCAGAGACTTGATTCAAGCCATGAACACCTCCAGGAGTGTTCTGATACCCAATTCCTAGTACAGAGCTCACATTCTCAGACATAACAGCTGATAGTCTGCCTCCTTGCACTGAAGCAGCATCACAGGGAAGACTGAGCTGTCCATTGTATGATAGGTTTTGTTGAGGTCCCTGATATGAGGAGGGCTTTGCGAAATCCAGTGATACTGGGTGTAATATTGGGTGAAGCCCAGATGCATCACTGAGGCTGCCATCTGGAGGATGATGTCGACTGAGATAGGGAGAACCCATAGGAGAGTAGCTACGCTGAGTGGAGGATGGAACACAAACCGGGCCTGTAGAGTAGAGCCACTGCTCCAAAGGGCTGAAATGCTCTGCTTGGTCAGAGGTTGTAGTATCTTCAACACTGTCATATTCCTGCTTTACCTGCACTGCTTAAAAAGACAAAGCCTTGTTAATATAGGAAAGTCAGTTAATGTGAACATAATTCATTTTCCCAATACACCAATACAAGTTTCAACAAAATAAAGCCTTGATTGCCTAAACAGCTCAGTGCAAAAAAAAGACAAATTCTAACTGATCTAATCAACTTTAACATTATTAGTATTCTTTGCATTACATCTTTCTACAATACAGTTTAAAAGCAAAACTTTTATCTCAGTCTTATATACATATGTGTATTGTGCTGTTACCTGGGACATAAGTAAAGCGCTGTATAAGGCTCCTCTTCCTTTTCCCATTGCTGACGTAAAACTGTACCTGCACGGACGACCCCAAGATCCTCTTATGATATGGAGGGATCTTCACCACAATGCTATTCTACAAAGGTAAATAATTATGTTTAAAAGACCATCCTTATTTTACCAGTACATGCATATATCTAATAATAATCGTTATCTGAATAAACATTTGCACTTTTTTGATGAAAATATATTCAGTTTGAAAAAAAAAAACAATAAAGTGAGAAACTGTTAAACAAACTAGGAGAAACGTACATCTCTACTCTTTTCATGAACTGTTTTTGCGTCCACTTCCCACTGAGTTCTACCATCTGCAATGAACAATAAAACATCAAGCCTTTAATAAAAGAGACAGAAAGTCCTTTGGGTGAAAAGAAGCACTTGAAGCAAATAGGAAACATGCTCTAAGAACACTGCATCTTTTCATAAATCATTTAGGCAGGCAGCTCTGTGGATGCCTCTTACCATGGCCTTTTTCCAGGAAGATGACCTTTGACTCTGGGGTGATGTTTGGGCCGGTGATCAGCAGCTCCTGGCCTCCCATCACAGAGTCACAGGTAGGGCTGAACTTCTCTATCTGAGGAAGCTCCTGAGCTGAGCGCTGGGCTGAAAAATAAACAACACCAGAGGAAAGTGTTAAAAAGGTAGCTATGATTCATCATAGCATTATTATTGCTTATATGGATCCTCATTATAAGTTCTATTATGTAAGGAATACGAAAACATGAAGTGTTTTATTTGATCATTTTATAGTTACATTTAGTGTTGTCAAAAGGCCACAAGAGAAGTCCTGTTATCATTTATCTTATAGCAGCTATAAACAGACATTCCCTCACCAGCCTTCCTTTTTTCTCTCTCTTGAAGTTAATTACGCAAAAAAAATGCAGCTTGTCATGTTACAGAGAAACTCCTCTCTACTGAAGACTCTACGATCGCGAAAACTCTCTGACCCTTATAAAGTGCTGATACCTGAGACTCCTTCCATAAACATCAAATAAGTGTCTCCTTACAGAAAATATCACCATTATTCATGATCATACATTTTAATTTGTTAAATAATAGATTTTTTTAATGCTTATTATTAAAGTACAAGTCATCACACAAGTCGCTGTGAATGAGCTGTTATTACAAAACCACTAACACATTAGAACAAGTGCATTAATATAAACCTGTGATTCGAACTATAGCTGGCACTACTGTCAGAGCTGCAGTGATAGGAAATTAATCAACACCTTCTGACCAACAGCACTGTTGTAAAATATATTATTGCACATATGCCAGCTTCTGTCTTCATATTATCTCCAGCCTTTGCTTTGATTAATAGTATATACTCACAGCACTCTATAGGAATGGAGGCCACTTGCAGCGAGAGCACTTTTCCGTTGGCCTGGGGAATGTGCACACGGAACACAGCTCGCACACGCGTGTTCTTACGCCCGATGTTGGTTTCTCCCTTCCGCAACTCAATGTCAGAATTTCTGAGCTTCAGTATCCCAGCACAGTCAATACTGCAAGGGAAACGTCAAATTCATTCCACAAAACAATTAGCAAAATCACCTAAGAGCTTGATTGTACAGTCTTATCAGAAATGGCACAAGCTGCCCACAGAGCATGCTTTTAACACTTATTAACCATTTATACATCCCAGACTATTTATGTAGAAAAGATAATAAGAGATCTAGCCTTATAAATCACTTAAAATTGTATAAAATTTTTTTAGAACTTTGCAAAAGTAGGGTAAATGTAACTCATCAGTGTTTATGACAAGCACCTGGCAGACATGTTGTTTTCAGGAAGAAGAGGAATTTCTAGGATTTTGGTGCTGCTAATCACCATCTCCTGGCTTGGAGTGGCCACAGTTTTTCCTGTTATCCTGTGCACCTGATAAAATGCATGCGGTCTCACATGACGATCGTCTGCTGTCCCAATGAACATCTGCAGGCTGACTGGTTTCTCATTGTAACCAAGTAGCTGTCAGCAATTCAAAAAAGAAAACATGACTAAAAATACAAATTCCAAACTATTGAATTGAAAACACTCATTCAATTTTTATTATTTATTCATTTATATGTACTGCTGAATAATACTGTGTTGAAAAAGTTTTGCTGATATGATAAAAGCATGATAAAAAAAATCAAATACTAAAAAACAGTTTCCTTGTAATTTAGTGACTCACTATGCCGGTGCAGTGCATTTCTCAACCATGTGAACAAGTACAGACAGACCACACTAAATAAAAATGAAGGGTAATATTACAAATGAATGTTAAAAGTGCAGCTTATCTAAGTCATCATCTGTTCCACTGCTGGTAATGCCTCACCATAGGATCTTAGGTAACCAATGTAAACAAACTCATCAACAAATACAACAGTAACTGTTCTTGGGAACAAAGTAAAAATAGCTGAATTAGGCTACACCAGATGGTGAGTGTGTAATTCAATGACTCGCTGGATAGTTAACTGTATGAACATGAACAGACTACAGTCCTCCAATAAATACAAGAATTGAAAAACTTGGATACATACATAAATTAATATCATACAGTTGATAGTAAGTAAAAACTGGTTTAAAATGAAGAGATGCAGCTTCTGTCATGATTTCTGCAGTGCAGTTAGGTAGAGATTTTAGCACAAGATAAAAGCCAGATAATGTCAGATAAGAATTCAAACAAGATCACACACTCAGAATGAAAAAAATAACGTTTCAGTTGTGGATTATACTCTGTCACAAATAATTTTAGTGCAAAACACAGTGGAACAAATAAGGTGTGTGCCAATAACCCTCACTAGATTATTGCCATTGAAATTGTCCAGTAAAGTGGATGAGTAACAGTCATCTGAACTTACAATGAGCTGAAGCACAGAACACAAATGTAGTATGACATAGATTTTGAGATTGTGTTTAAATGCCATTTTACCAATGTCAGACCATTTGTTTGCGCCAGTTTGACCAGAGACCTTTACATGGCAATAGCAGCAGTGCTGAATCAGTGACCTGTGTATGCCATGCTATATTTACATCTATTTGCATGTATTTACCTACAGTGCCTGGCACATTGTTTGATTGTGGATAATAAAGATAACCTCTGAAATATGAATTAGTATCCTTAGTATGTGTTATCCAATAGAGGAAGTAGCCATCCTGTGCTCCTAGAAGAAGATATGATCCATTTCTCGCCCATGCCCATATAAGTTTAGATCAGTCATGGAGTTCTAAGCTAATCTACTCTAAAGCAGTCATACCTTCACAACAGGGTGTCTTCCACATGCTGATTTAATGGCTCCTCGACTGCCCTCCGTCTCATAGTGGGCTCTGTGGTGGGGTTTGGGTTGGACCTCCAACTTTAGCTCACACTGACCATACTGGCTGGGCAGTGAACAGTCCAATGAGGGTAGAGATGTGGACCTTAGTGACATATACAGAGAAGTAGGATGAGCAAAAAAAAGGCATTCAGATGATGTGGTGAAAGGTAGAGCGGAAGGGTCAAACTATAATATTTCACCACACTGTTCTGTATAACAGATTTCATCAGTAGAATGACTAAACAACATTGCAGAGGCCTATTACTTAACCCATAAGTCATTTTTTATCTTAAAACCAAATAAAATAAAGCAGTGAACATAACATTTAAACAGTCCTATACCTGAACAAAGGAGTGTTTGTTTGCTTAGGTTTTCCCCAAGTAAAGGGTGCAGGGACCGACAAGTAGTGTTCCACTATGTCTTCTTTTTTCAGTGTTGGCAGCGACACTTCTACATTTGAATCCAGCGAGGGGGATACAAGGCTATTCTCCTCGAGCCCTGAATCCCCATGTCCGGGCAGCAGGGCCATACAATCCTGACTGTGGTTACCCTGAAAAGTCCGTCTTGTTTTGGAGGGGATGTCCATGTCGGGTGCACAGGCCTGGAAGGAGCCAGCCATCATGGCAGGACTTCCCAACCAGGTCTCATCAGTCACACTACCTCGAGGAGAGTGAGACGGGCTTGGGGTTGGAGAGCGATGAGGCGAAGACGAGCCTGGTATACCATCGGCACTGGAATACGGGCGTTTCCCATACGGCGAAGTGGGACGAGAAGAGGGTTTCGAGGAGGATGATGAGTGCGGCCGGGCACTGAGCCAAGTATCCTCATTAACACTAGTGCGAGGTGACTGATAAGGTGAATGATGGGGCGACAGTGAATGAGAGTAGGGGCGTTGCTGTGGATGATAACGAGACCAAGGATCCTCAGTGTACACGCAGCCTGGAGAGCCAAATGGCGACACCATAGGAGACACCTGTGGAGATGCCTGGGGTGAGGCGAGAGGAGAGGGCAGAGGAGAGCCCTGCGGTGACACCAGTGGCGATGTAAACCTGAAACTTGCTGCCGCTTCAGTCAGCTCAGCCTCCACGTCGTCATAAACGTGGGAGAAAGACTCGCAAGAGGAGGCATCTGAGAGCCAGCTGCGAGAAGACAAGCTACTGCAGGGACTCGGGCACAATGCCGAGGTGTCTCTATAGGACACATCTAGAGGTAAATACAGCTGGTCCCTGGCTGTTAGAGGACCAGAGGCTCCTTCTTGCTCCAAATGGACCCCGTGTTGCTGGGCACCCAGATCTTGTTGGCAGGTCGCTGGGATGGAGGTAATCTGGATGCTGGGGCAATCAAAAACACGGCTTGGAGAATCCACAGGATTGGATCCAGAGCTAGAAGCATAGCTGCTGGTAATAGGGCCTTGGGAGTGTGATGACTGCATGACACATTGCAGCTCTGGATGCTGCTGGAAAACAGGCTGTTGGAGTGCAGTGAAGAGGTAGCATGACGGGCCATTATCTGCACCAACATCTACAGCAACAAGGGAAAATGGGTGTTAATTGTGCATTAGCGCATTGGATATAGACAATTTATGGCTTTTAATTAGAATGACGATATATAGTAGAACTGAGATACACTATTTTGGCCAGTCTTAGAAGTCTTAGAAGAATAAGTATAAGCAAATTTAACAAATATTATGCCAAAACGTTTTATGTCCATTACAAAAAGGTAGGTGGCCTTCTTTTAATGGCCACTTGGATAATAACAATTTATCATGAGTAACTCTTATTAAGCCAACACACAAGTGAGCAAACTAAGTGCTGTCAACAGTGCAACAGCAGTTTACTATAAATAACACTATTCACACATACATACACACACACACACACACCAAAACACCAAACACAGTATTCTAGGTGAGAAGTCAGAACAAACTATCAACAGACTGATCAGTTGTAGAGCAGGCATGCACAACTCCAGTCAAGGTGGGCTAGAAGCCAACAATGTTTGACGATTTCCTTGTTCAGACACCTGGTTGAAACCACCAGTGGGGAAATCACCAAACTTTGCTGTAGTCCAACCCTGCAGGACTGAAGGCGGTCGTGCCATAGAGAAAAGGGCTCTGAAAAAGTACTCTCATAATGCTGCAGCAAGTGTAATTCAGAAGTGATTTCACCTTAAATTTTTGTATAATATGTAAAAATGAAGGGCTATATATAAATGAAGGGCTAAACAGAAAATAATTATATGAAATCTGAACATATATTTATAAATCATGAATATAATTATAATTGTGAATATATAAATGTAAATCAGAATATATATTTATAAATCATGAATATATAGTTATAAACCCTGATTATATATTCATACATTTTATTAGGCATATTCATAAACAAGCTCTTAATTTTTCCATATTTGACTAAACCATTAAACATGCTTGGTGTAATCAGTTTTTGTTTTTTGTCTCAATAAAATCATTGTTTATACAGATTGTTGACAATTTCCCTAGCCATCTCAGTCATGCTGAATTCTGCAGAAAAGCTACATAGCATTAACTGTTAACTGACTATGAGGACCTACGGCCAGCCTTTTGTAAAGTAGAGGAACATACTCCCTTTGGTTTAGATAAGTGATGCGCACTTAAAATAATTATAAAATCATACAATATTTGTATTGATAAATGTCTATGGAATGTATAGGCCTACTGTTTTCTTAAAAAAAATTCAATAAGAACATCTGTCTATTGACAAGACTGATCATAAAAATATATTTATATTGAGAGGTAGACAATATATATTCAGATTTGCATTTATATATTCAAAATTAAAACTTTACATTCAGAATTTATTAAATATATATTCAGACATAAGCACACACACCGATCAGCCAGAACATTAAAACCACTTGTCTAATATTGTGTAGGTTCCTCTTGCGCCGCCAAAACAGCTTTGACCCTTCGAGGCATAGATTCCACAAGACCTCTGCTGGCACTAAGACGTTAGCAGCAGATCCTTTAAGTCATGTAAGTTGCGAGGTGGGGCCTCCATGGATCGTTTTGTCCAGCACATCCCACAGATGCTCGATGGGCAGTGTGATGCTCTGGGCAATGCTCTGCTGGGAAACCTTGGGTCCTGGCATTCATGTGGATGTTACTTTGACATGAACAACCTACCTAAACATATTCCCTATTGGCAGTGGCCTCTTTCAGCAGGATAATGCACCCTGTCACACTGCAAAAATTGTTCAGGAATGGTTTGAGAAACATGACAAAGAGGTCTTGACTTGGCCTCCAAATTCACCAGATCTCAATCTGATTGAGCATCTGTGGGATGTGCTGGACAAACAAGTCCGATCCATGGGAATTTACATGGGCTTACAGGTGCCAGATGCCACAGCACACCTTCAGAGATCCTGTACAGTCCATGCCTCAAAGGGTCAGAGCTGTTTTGGTGGCACAAGGGGGGCATACACAATATTAGGCAGGTGGTTTTAATGTTATGACTAATTGGTGTAGAGAGAGAGAGAGAGAGAGAGAGAGAATTTTTCCCAACAGACAAATCATTTTTAGAGCATGAAAGTAATCTCAACCTTATTCAATCATTCATTCATGTTCAGTACATGCTTTATCCTCGTCATCCGGTACCTATCCTGGGAACACTGGATGTGAGGCACTAGTCTATCACACAGCATCATGCACACACTCATTCACACCTAGGGGCAATTTAGAGTAACCAAATCGCTTGGGAAACCGGAGAACATGGAGAAAACCCACACGTCCACTGGGAGATCATGTGAAACGCCACACAGACAGTAACCTGAGCTCAGGATCAAACTGAAAAAATAATAATAATAATAATAATAATTATAATAATAATAATGTCAGCGATTTTCCGATATAAGTGAGACCACTGATTGTCGAAATGATGACCAGTGGTTTGTGAAGTATAGCCAGACTGTGAGCAAAATTTATTTATTTAGTTACTTACTTGCTTATTACTTATTTATTATCACAGCTAAGCACACTAGGGCCTATTATTGTTACAGTTATTATTTAATAATAATATAGTTATATAGTTATAAGCCAAACTGACTTGTCCCTCGAACAGGTCTGTAATTATGCCAGTGTCAGCAGTGTTTATTTACTGATCTAAATCTTAATAACGATTAAAATTATTATCAATTTTAATCTGATCCAAGTTTAAGAAATCTCAAGGAAACTTAAATGCTGGTAAGATCATACAACCAGGTTTCAGATCTACATTTGAACACAGTGTTGTTTGGAGGTCTGGAAAAGCTCAGAAAGCACCAGTAACCAAGTGTAAAAATGTTACAAAATACTATGCAGTCTAAAGAAACATGCCTGTACCTTGACTCAGTGTGATGTGGACTAATTATAAAGTACTACTGTCTGTTCTTGTCATGTAAAGCATGGAAAGCAGTCATAAAACCTGCAGTAAGTATACTTTTTGCCACTGATATGCAGTCTGCCCTTCAGTAGGTCAGAATATCCGCTGGTACTGATTATTATTGTAGTATTTACAGTAGCAGACCTGGTTTGTGGTAACCATAACTATTTGCTGTATATAAATACATTAGCGGAAGTCTGTTGAAAAAAGGGGGAACTGGCAGCCTTGGTGCCCTGCCGTAGCCACTGAACTGAGTCGTTAAACACAGAAGCTTTTCATGATTCAAAGTGAAACTCTAAGGCAGGTCTTCCTCTGTAAGTGTTGCACAGCTGGCGCTGAAGGGAGGAGACGGCTGCATGTTCAGCATGGGGTGCTTTATTTCATCACAAATCTCATTAATGCCTTAGTAGGAATGAGTCTTAATATGGATAGATTGTAAGACTAATGCACTAACCTGTGTGGCCTGAGGCCGTCGCTTGACTGTCCTCCCCAAAAGTCAGTCTGAAATCCAGCTCCTCGCCTCCGTACTTCGCAGCAGTCATTGCATCTGCGCTCGAGCTCGCTTTAGAAATTTTTTTTTTAATGCTACCTTATCTACTCGATCAAATCTGCATAATGCAGGCTTGCTACAGCAGGCCGATGCCAACTTTCTAAAGTGTACTTTGGGTTCCGCGGTGCCAGCTCGCAAACCCGGAACACTCTCCCAAAGCGCCCGTCGCCAGCAAATCCACTACCATTTGCTCCACAGTGGGCTTGGAGCAAGAGTCTACAGCCGGGATCGCACGTTTAAAAGTAGATACGAGGATCTGACGTTGGCTTTTGAAAGCGTCTAAATACTCGCATGACGCGCAACATTAGCAAAACTTCTCTACTACACACTCGCGAGGGCGCTCCGCCGCGCGTGACGTCAGCACGTTTGACAGACAACAAACTCGGGAAGGAAACAAACAGCCGCACGCGCTGCGTCCCCAACCACACACACACACACACAAGCACACACAATACTGTAGCAAGACAATTACTATCACAAGGTCTCTCACTACAATGCAGCCCATATTAAGTGGGAAGTTCAAAACAATTGAGCATGAAAAAACAGCTCATCTTTCCTTTAACCTGGTTTATAGCCTACATGAGATGAAGCCTATAGTTCTCTCATCATTGTGAATATGCACTCCTGGGCAAAGAAGACTGAGCCAGGCCCGAAATGGCAAATATTAAGCTTTTAATGGTCTTAACAACAAATCATTGGTCAGAAAATGAGCAAGAATTAAACAAATGCACACATGCAGTTAACTATTTGTTTGGGGAAAAGCTAGAAACAGGGAAATTCACTTACATAGTCTTCTTGTACACAAAGCTAAAAATCATGCTAATGATTAAAATGTTAGTAAAACTCAGACTAACACATGTCTGGGTGTACATAAATATCTTCTGGGATGTTTTTTTTCTTAAAAGATTAGTCATTATTTGGTTATCTGCCACACCTGATGCAGCCCATCAAGAGCCACAAGGCTTAAACATTTAAAGAACTCTAAGAGAAAAGTTATCCCATACTAACTTCCTTTATCTATTTGTTAGTGTGTGCAACCCCAGCCATGGGGTGTGGTTCTCTAGCTGGTAATTGAACCCGGGCCACAGCGGTGAGAGCACCGAGGCCTAACCACTAGTCCTCCAGGGACTGCCTTTAGCTATTTGTTTAATTCTTGCTAATTTCCTGACCAATGATTTGTTGTTAAGACCATTAAAAGCTTAATATTTTGCCATTTCAGGCTTGGCCCAATTTTTTTTTTTTTTGCCCAGGAGTGTAAATTTTTTTTCACCACATCGCAGTCTGCCTCCTGTTGGTCTGTGGCAGGGTTTCTACACTCCAGTCCAGGAGGTGCACTGTCCTGTAGGCAAACTTTTCCTTCTCCAAACACACCCGATTCTACTCACAAGTTAATTATCAAACCTTCTGTAAGGTGGATAATGTGAGTTTGGAGCTGGGAAACTTGGAACTGTACAAGAGTGGATCTCCAGCACTGTTTGTCAGTCCACTTATGCCACATCCTTCAAAGTACAGGGACCACCACAGGACCAGCGCTGACTACATATTATTTGGTTCGCCGAGTTCACTTTATATGTGCTCTTTAAACACTGGTACAGCAGTGAAAAACAGCCTGATACATTGTGACCAACAGTGCACACTAAACCCTATTGAATAACACATACAATACTGTCTAATACTGTAGGATGTGAATCATCACAAGCGTTCTGTTGGATGTGCTATGCAAATGAAGATAAAAAAAAACATCACACTTTCACATATTTAAAATGTTTTAATACAAGTAAAATGAGATTAAATATATACAGTCACCCACCAACCACTCCATTAAGGCCCTAGGTCACCTTTACTATTTAGAAGAAAAAGTGTAATACTCGACTAAATGCATGATTTTAATTTTGTTTTTGGTTTACACCACATGTGTGGTCAACAGTTAAAAGCCTCCTTCTGGTCTGTGGCAGGGTTTCTACACTCCAGTCCTAATGGAACTGTGTTTATTATCAGGATTGGACGAGGTGTACTGGGAGCTGGGCAAACTTGAAGCTACATGAGAGAGGGTCTGTAGGACTGGAGTTAAGAAACACTGGTCTATTAATCGTCCATTCATCCACATGGACTAGAACAGTGTTTCTCAATCCTGGTCCTGAGGTACTAATACTCTGCACATTTTGGTGTTTCTCTCCTCTAACTCAGCCAGTTCGAGCTAGTTCAGGCTTGGGAATAAATGAATGAGTTGAATAAGGTGAGTTGGGAGCAGGGAAAAGACCAGGGTGCACAGGGTGGTGGTACTCCAGGACCAGGATTGAGAAACACTGAGCTACAATAATATCAAATGAATGCCACCTGCATTCAACAACAATTACTCAGTTGCCACTTTATTAGGTACACCTACCATATAGGTCACTTACTATACTACACTTACTATAGATAATTTCTTGCCATGTACAATTTGTCAGTCTTCTTACACCCCATCCATCAATGGATAGGGACCACTATAGGGCCATGGCTGACCAGATATTCTGCGGTTGGCGGACCATTTTAGCATAGTATTGACAGTGAAATGGTTCTAGGATTACAGGTGTCGGAGCTGCTCAGAGTGTGGCGGGTGTACCTTGAGTAAGTGTACCTAATAAGATGGCAATGTGGTGCACATACACATAGTGAGAAATAGCACTTAAAACAATCATCTGATAAAATAAAAGTGAAAGGTACCAGGGATAACATGCATCTCTTGAAGCTGAAATGTCTCTGTGTGCGATTTAGATATTTTGTGGTACATCACTGCAAATGCAATGCAGCCACATAGCAGCAGACACACTCCTTGTGGAGAGTTCAAAATGTGAGCAGTGGTCGTCTAGTCATGGTCAGGACACAGTCTGACCACAGGAGCCATTCACTACCACCAGATTGTCATTTGATCCCTGTTCCTCTTTTTGCGATGGCTCAGTGATCCGTCTCTTCCTGTGTGCTAAGTCTGTAATGCTGTCATCCTCTGAAGCAGCACCTTTTTTCTCTTCCCTTTTTCTCTTGTTTACCAGCCCTGAGTAGCCCTCTCCGATACGTCCCTCCGGTACACCGAGTGTGCGCAAACACACAATAGCAGCAGCTTGTTCAGCGAATTTCTTAGACTTCTCCCTGAAAAGGGAAAAAAAAAAAAATCACGTTAATATGAATACAGTTTGAAGTTGTCAATAAAAGCTATTAATAATAAAAAAGCACTTACCATAGTGTGGACCTATACTTCTTATTTGCCACTATTACTGTAGACTGGAAACATCTGTCTTGGGCACGTTGCTCCTAAAAAAGGAGAAGTTATGAACAATTTTTAATTTGCAATTCCAGTGCGCAGCTGTCGTGTGGGGTTTTACTGCGCTGTGGCTAAATGAAGATTCAGAGAATGCTGGTGTTCTTGTGTTTGAGTCTCACCGTTTCATACACAGGCTGCTCTAGCTTCTCCTTCCGGCTCCATTCCAGCAAGTACATCTTTGGCGTGATCTGAGGCGGATACTCTCTCCTGGATCACACATACATTTTGTTGCAATGTAGGCTCTTCATGCAATAATTTACATATACAAATATTTGGAACCCATCTTTGCTTAAGGATCAACCAAAAAATACTGATTCGCACTTCTGAAATATTTTACAGTGTAAATTCCTTGTACTTAAAACTAGCAACATTTTGTGATTTTGTAATATTTGGAATCAACCTTTCGAACTTGATAGCCATAGTGATGACATCTCCATCTAGTACAGGCTTCTCTGGAAGACTGCTGCTGTTGGCATCAAGGGCTTCTTTGCGGGCCTCCAGCTCAGCCTGGGCTTTCTTGTAGAAATCAGTCATTCCAAACACCTCACTGCGCATGTCACAACACACACAAACACTTACATTATTGTAGTTCACATGCTGAAAAATAATTTTGGAATAAAGTCCATCAAAGCTAGAAAATATTTCAGTTCTGGCTGAGTGCAACTGTAGGAATAATGGTAAGCTTTAGGGATCACCCATGGGGGGAAATAAATAAATAAATAATAAAAACTAGAACTAGGCAAAAAAATTAATAAATAAAACTAGGCAAAAAGCTAGAACTAGGCAACAAGAGAAGGTAAATAAAACATTTCCATGCCATTTTAATAAAATAAATTATGTTATATATTAAATATGTTAATGCTAAAGTAAGTAAACAACTTAGAACTTGCCACCAAAGGTTGTTTAACACATCTAGATGTATATATCAGGAAATGAAAGCTGAAATTCTGATCTATCATCTCATATTCATCTTTTGATCTCAAAACAAAATGTCTTCAGTGTATAGGAAAAACAATAGAATTGGCCTTGCCATTCCAATACTTTCGGAGGGGACTGTACATGCTATTGTGGAATGTTTCTTGCCGGGGGATCCAGTTAACTTTAGACTCTTGTTAAAACACTGTGGGCTCCTGAATGCAGCTGAGCTGCACTTCCTTTTAGAAAACATCTGCATTTTTTACTAAATACTTTACCAGATTTCTTCATTGGTCTGCGCTGCATGAAGCTGTTTGCCCATTGGCGACTCCACCCTATCCCTTAACATCTGGCACAGGCAGTATTTTGTGTTGAATGTGTTGTTGTCATAGCGAACAGCCTACAGACAAAAACAACACACGCTATTGTGCAAGCTCTTTAATATTCTGTAGCTGAAACATGAACAGCGATAAAGCCCAAAGAATAGAAAGTTTTTGCAAAAACATTTATTTAAAAGGTACGGTACTCACATATTTGACATATTCTTCCATAACCTTGTCTACTGACACCGTTCCCTGGCAGCGAAATATTGAAGGGTTCCACATAGCGGCCCGAGCTAACATGACAGAGGACGTTCCTGTTGTCTCTCGAAATTGTTCGATATCATCATATGTTTTTATGTGATCAAGAGAGCCACCACTACAAAGATAGAAGGAAACAGATGAAGAGAGAATGTTAATAGAAACTAGCTTTTGTTTCACTACATTTTGATTGACAATACACAACAACAGAACAAATCTGTTCACAATTCTCAAGCAACTGTGCTAAAATACAATTTAAAAAAAAAAAAAAAAACAGCTGCCAGTACTGATGTAATTCAAAACTCAGAGGGTACAAATATGACCAGATACTGACTTAGCGATCACTGGAATAGACACATTTTCAGCTACAGCTTGAATGTAGTCACAGTGGACTGCATGCCGTGGTCTCTCCTCTTTCATCCTGAGAAACAGAGATACTTTGCCTGAGCAGCTGTAAACACACCTTCCTGCAATTTACACATACCATGTAACTACAATGTAAAACAAAAGCTGCCTCAAAAAAATGCCATACCTGCCATGCACTGCTATTGCTGCCACCCCTGTTTTTTCAATTCTCTTCACCAAACTAATGGTTTCCTCCAGCTGAAAAAGCAAAGAAAGTGAGTAGAACAAACAATGACAAACATTCTTCATGTTTAGTTTAAAATACACTATATGGCCAAAAGTATGTGGACACCTGACCATCTCACCTATATGTGGTTCTTTCCCAAACTGTTGCAACAAAGCTGAAAGCACACAATTGCCTAGAATGTCTTTGTATGCTGCAGCATTACAATTTCTCTTCACTGGAACTAAGGCGCTCAAACCTGTTCCAGCATGACATTGCCGTTGTTCACAAAGCGAGCTTCATGAAGACATTACAAGGTTGGAGTGAAAGAACTCGAGTGGCCTGCCAGAGCCCTGACCTCAACCCCACTGAACACCTTCGGGATAAACTGGAATTGCCGAATGCACCCTCAGCACTTCTCCCTCGACCTGACCTCACTAACACTCGTGGCTGAATTAGGGATGGGCAATACATTGAAAAATAGTGATATTATCGTGATAATTTTGCTGATGATATAAAATTAGAGAATATCGTGAATATCAAATAATAATGAAAATTAAGCTTACGTGGGAAGAAATTACATCGGCGGTTACGTTTCACATAGCCAAAGATATGATACCTGTCAGTACTGTGGAAAAACCCAGGTTCAAGTGGCTGCTAAAGACAATCAACCCCGATATAATCTGCTGTGTTGTAAACATTTTGCTTAGGAAGCACCCCCGAAACTTCGCGACCACTTCCGACCTTTCCGAGGTCATCGCAGATGGATTACATGATATACTTGCATCTTGGAATTTGAGAGAGGATCAGCAAGTATGCACCACAACTGACAATGGGAGCAATATTGTCAGAGCGGTTGAGTTGAATAAGTGGACAATGAATTTTATAAGATGATGAATTTTATGTCAATCTAAACCACAACTGAATAATTTTCCAAAGTATGTGTGCACGCAAGTCTGCATGTGTAAGGGAGAGCTAGCCTCGTTTTGTGATAGTATAATTGCACGTGTGTGTGTGTGTGTGTGTGTGCATGCACACGTGTGCATGTGTAATGGAAAGCTAGCCTCATTTTGTGATAGTATAATTGTGTGTGCATGTGTGTGTGTTTGTCAAGAAGGGGGCATGGTGTATGCTTTGGTTTCAAACTTCATTTCTGGGATAGTTTGACTCGTAACAAGGGTAGGTTAAAGGAAATGGACTGTATACTTTTTTTTTCAAAAATATTTTCACAGAGAGAAGCATGAGGGATTCTTGCATTAAACGCAGTATTGGTGTGTGCAGGAAAATTGTGGCCAGCTTCTAACACTAGAGAAGGAGAATAGAACTTGCCAATGTCCAAAAAAGACCTCAGTCTACCAAGTCACCAGCTTATTACAGAGTCACCTACCAGGTGGGGATCCAGGGAACAAATGATTGCTCAAGTCCTGGAGCAAGACCCAGCGCTAAGTCCTTGCCTCTGATAAAAAGTCAAGACATCTGGTGCCTACCTGGTATGACCTTGAGGTGCTGGAGTCTGTTCACAAAGCTCTACGGTCACTTCTACATTTCACTGATGCATTGCCAGGTGAGGACTGTGAGGCTGTTTCCTGTATCAAACCTTTGCTTTCTCTGTTCAACACCAACAAGCTTGTACCTCAGGAGGAAGCTACTGACCTCACCAAATCAAACAAAAGCTCCATTCTGGAGTATCTTAATGACAAACATTCTGATCTTGAGAACAGGCTGTTGGACATTTGCTCCCTCACTGATCCAAGGTTTAAAACCACTTATATTGAGGATAACAAAATTGAGGAGGTGAAATTCCAAGCCGTTGATGAGTTAGAGTCTCTACTTGCTAACACTCATTTTGAGCGTGACACTGTGGTGTCCAGTCCAACAGCAAGTGCAGAAGCCCGAAAGAAGAGAGCAATGATGAACTTCTTTAAAGAAGCAGCATCCTCATCTTCTTCTAGAGCTTTGTCCCAGAGGGAGGCAATTGTGAAGGAACTGGAAAGCTACTAGCAATCTGCAAATGCTGACAATGGCTCTGTTTACATGCACATCAAATTCAGTTTAAGGTCTATATTCGAGTTGCAGCCATATTCCGAATACGTTTATATGTATATGTGTATATGTGTACAGGCACCAGAATATTCCTGTTTATATGGTTGTTGTAAGTATGCCTGAGTTGCCATTCCTAAATACCTAGCCTACAGCTAAGCATCTCAGCACCCACAATTCTTTGCCGACTAAGCATGCGCATATATCTCCTTTCAGAGGATTTCTGAATTAGGTGTTTACATGCAACAATTTTCCGATTACAACAGGCATATTCCAGGGGTATGAATCGGAATTTGGGGAATCAGAATATCATCTTAATCTGAACCGGGCAAACGGATTGCGGCATTTACATGACTCGATACTAATTAGAATATTGCCAATTTCCAATTAATATCAGAATATTGATGCTCATGTAAACGTAGCCTGTGACACAAATCCACTTTGGTGGTGGAAAATCCATGAGGAAAATTTCAGAATTTTTTTTTTTTTTTTTTTTTTTTTTTTACACAAAACTAGCCAAGAAGTACTTATGTTTTCCAGCAACTAGTTCTCCATCTGAGAGAGTTTTTAGTGCCAGTGGGAACATAGTGTCATGCCACAAAGCATCTCTTAAACCAGCATCTCTTAAATCTCTTAAAATGCTATCTACTAAAAAAAGGAAGACTGCACTTTTGTACCATTTTCTTCATAGTTTTATATTGGTAAATTTAAATAAATATGATTTTAAATGTTCCTTTTGCGTTCATTTAATAAAAAGCAGTAAGTGGACACTAGGTCTAGATTTTTTTTTTTTAAACTGTGTATTTGCACTAAACATTTTGTATGTGCTTTGTACCAATAGCTGTTCTATCCAAATCATGTTTTTTTTTTTTTTATGGAGGCAAAAGAAAATCATCATTTTTAATTATTCTAAAAATATCAAGATATATAACGAATATTGTCAAAATTTGGAAAAATATCAAGATATCAAATTTTTTGGTATATCTCCCAGCCCTAGGCTGAACAGGCAAATCCCCACAGCCATGCTCCGAAATGTAGTCAAAAGCCTTCCCAGAAGGGTGGAGGTTATTAGAACAGCAAAGGGAGATTAAATCTGGGTGTGATGGTCAGGTGTCCACATACTTTTGGCCATATAATGTATAATACAGAATCATTGATGAATTCTCTGGGCCAGCAAAGCCTTCTCTGCTGGCCTCTGAAAGTAAAGGAAATTGAATGCATTAACATATTTTCATCTATCTGTAAGATTCTAGATTGCTTTCCACTAAGTATTGTGTGCCTGTAAAAAATGCTGAAAGAGAAGGGCTTTTTGACAAATCAGATTTTGTTCTCTGATATTTCCATGCAGTATGGCACATCTGAACTCTGGGTTTTGGTGCTTTCAGGATATTCTTGGAAATAGCCTGCACTGAAAGCCTAGCCACCATGTAAAACATAGGATCTTTAACTATGATGTATTCATTAAACTATAAGACGACAAATTTGGTCCTGTATCAGTACTCTTATTCTAACGCAACTGAATACTGCAACCCATGAACACTTACAGTGGGAAGGATTCGGATTTTGCAGGTCACTGGTTTTGAAATTCCCCTCACCAGAGTGGTCAGAATCTGCACAAAACAACGAAGAAAGTAAATGTAATTTTAGATATATTTAAAACTCGGTTATTCTAGTCAAACATAACTCAAGGGCCACTAACTGTGTGTTGCACTGTATTTGCAGAATCACAAGTTGGATACCTACAGCCTCAATTTTGTCAGGGTTAGAAAGGAGCGCGGATCCCATTCCACCCTGCATGAGACACCAAAATCAACCATTATTATATAAACATATCACACTAATCCAATCCAAATAATGCTTTTCACATACAGTACGTAATAGTACAGACAGTAAGATCCCGAACATAAGAAACAGAACAAAATCCTCCTGAAGAACGAGGACTGGTTATGTGTGTATTTGACATGTAGTTCACACCTTGGTAGAGTATTCCTTTGGACAGCCCATATTCACATCAATAGCTGCTACATCATTCTCACTGTTCGGGAATAAGACATAACGTAATTTAGTAGCTCCTAAAAGGAAAGACTAGATGAGGTTTTTAGTTCTGAGTATACTGAGAAACACTTGTAGTACAACTCACACAAGTCTGGCTACTGCCAGTGCTCTCTCTGGATCAGCTGTTCCCTGAATACACAGGAAACATACATGAAAAACGAAAATGCATTACAACATTGCATTAAATTAAATATTCAACAGAGATCCATTATAAAGAAAGTCCTAACACTAACCATCTGAAAGACCACATGGTCCTTCTCTTTACTACAGGTGCGGAACATAATCCTCTCATCTGGTGCTATAAAGTCCACTGTCTCCAAGATGTCTGCCAAAGAAACAGACCAAAGACACAGCCTTCAATATTTTCTTCATGGCACAAAATTAAAAAAATTAAGTACTACTTAAAAATACCTTGATATGCTGAAAATGAGACTGCAGAAAGACTCACCATTTACGACCCTCTCACACTGAACCATTTTGAGATCAATCAGTTCCTTTAACAAAAAGACATATTTTATCAGTTCATACAGGCAAATCCAGTGACTCCAGGCTACACTATTTTACACACATGCCATGATGTAGTAGTATAACATTTAAACATGTGTTACAAATACTTTCAATAATTAGTATAAAACATATTTAAACCTTACCTCACAGTAGACGATATCTGCACCATAGTCCAATGCCAAGAGCCTCATGGGTAGAGTACCTACCCGCACCATGGGGGCTAGAATCATCTTATTGTGGAATCCCAGTTTGCCCAGTGAAGTTGCCATGATGTCACCTTCTTCAAACCCTGATGATGAAAAGACACTGTGCTCAGAGCATTACAGTCACAACCACTGGCCTGAATGCTTAAAGACTAACCTGTTAAACAGGACCATGAGCTTTGATACTGTCACTGACAGAGGTTTCATGTAAAAAAGCAAAGTCTAATGGATGTTGTATCCTACGCGTGAACTTATATTGCATCATCATCTAATTCTGATTTTACAATGATGTGAAACAAAAGCAAATGGAATTTTCCAAAATAAAAGTTTATTAGCAGCACTCATGCTCTTCGGGGAACTGCTCTGGCTCCATTCCTTTCCCATTTTTACACCTCGGATTTCAGGTATGACTCTGAGATGCGATATATGACAGGTATGACTATATACAAAAGTTATCAGATGCCACGGCTGTTGCAGGGTGTGTTAGAGCACGAAGGGAGGAGGAATATAGGCGCATGATCGACAGCTTTGTGCAATGGTGTCAGCTTAACCTTTTTCAACTCAATTCATGGAAATTGAAGATTTCATCCTTTCACAGCATGAAATCTCCCCCAGGGTGAGGACATGGAGACGGTACAGACCTACAGATACCTAGGTATGCACATGGATGACAGATTGGGATGGTCAGGAAACACAGACAGTCTGTTCACGAAAGGTCAGAGCCAGCTCAGTTTTCTGGTGAGGCTGATGTCCTTTGGTGTACGTGGTAATGTAATACATACTTTCTATGAGTCAGTGGTGTCAAGTATCATCTTCTATGCTGCTGTTTTCTGGGGTAGCAGTTTAAATTAAAGAGACTAAAAAGGAGAGTTCTGGAGTGATATAATAAAAAAAAAACTGAACTTTTCTTCATCATCTGTAGCAAAATTCTATAGTATATACTTTATACTTTAGGTAAACTTAACCTATAGGTGCACTTTGTAGGTGTGTGTGGTTACTGATCTGTTACTGTGAATCTGTTACTGATCTGTTACAGTGTGTCAGCCCCCCTTCACCAACCACTGAGAACAGTCCATCAATCATAATAACCTGTCAGCTGTGGTCCTATAGTTTCCTGTTCAGTGATAGACAGGGTGAAAGGGGACTGAGAAATTGTACACTGACACAAGTGGCTATGTGTAGCCTCTATCGCCATGTACCTGTAGCCGGTTAGCTGACAGCTAATTACTATCTTCTAACATGTAAAATTCAGACAGTTTTACATGTTACAACAAAAACATAGTCCATTTTGTAAGCTAGTACTAAATCCCGTGGCTTTATTAGACAGCAAAGAATGAATTTCAATAAACTCACCGGCATCAAAAGCACACCTCAGTGTTTACAGCGCGAGTGCTAACGCGTGTTCAAATTCAGGGTTCTGGTTACGTCATCAACAAGCGACAGGGCATTTGGCCACGTTTGTAGGTGACGTACTAGCTTACTATATAGAACATCCAAATAGTATGAAGGCGTAGTATGTGGACAGAGTACTTATGGGCTGCTTATGGCTTATTGGGTTTGTCTTTTTCTCTGTTCTGGAATAGAAATAATGGCTCAGTGTTCAGATTGAGATTGTGCTAATTTGATTACCTGTAATTTTTGTATTTATTTTTGAATATATGAGGTTCAAGGAGTGATATAAGTTATGGTACAATTTATAATTTTAATGTTATTTGTATAAATCTTTTGGTGTCCCATCTGATTTCAAGAGTGCCATACATTACAAAATGTATAAGCTAGCAGTAATAAAATAAGTAAATATGCATAGTAATTTACTTTAACCTCAGATTTATATACCCTCAAAATCTAAAAAAAAAAATTACATGTAGGTATTCATACAAGCATGTATGGCAGCAAAATTGAGTGAACATGTACAGTATATTGTTTTATATCTATTCAATTATATATTATTATTATTGATTTTATTATTTTATTGAAGTCTACTTTTATCTTTCTGCCTGAGAGAACTGCACAAGTATTCCTACTGTGTGGCAAATAAAGTATTTTATCAATCTTTTAAATATTTTTTTCAGACAACCATACAGTTGTCATTTTTACAATGAAATGCTGTCTACACACAAGAGCCTCCTGATTTAATTAAGATGGATTTCTTCCTTTTTTAAAAACATTTATTAAGGACATGTTTGGACTAGTAGATTCTCATCTGAACTTTACATTGGCATGGTGTAGCACATTACATGTTCTGACATGCTTGATCATAAAAGGCATTAAGGTTTCTACCAACAGAGACTTAATAACAGAGAATGAAGAGGGTCATAAAATTATTAAGGCTACAGTACATACTTTAAAAGCTTAGACACACCAGACTGCTTCAGATGTTTTTGTTTGGACATAAATTAGGCGTCAGCATGGATATATTTCTGAGTCTTTTTCTCTGTGTATGGCTGGCATCTGGTGAGACTCTTATAATTGTATGCTTGAAATACACATAATTTGCCTTTAAGGTAAAATTGTAATTCCTACCAATATATTCTAGATCCTTAAGAAAATGAATAAAAATGTGTAACACTCAGCAAATATATGTGTAACAATTAGCTAATATATTTTAATGCATTGGTGGTCAAGAATTACACAACTATCTTCTTGTTTTTGGGTTCAGGCTCAGTGTTAGCTGTGACTCTGCAAGGACTTCCTGCCACGGTGAGCCTGCAAGAGAACAGTCCAGCTGGAACTGAAGTCTTCTGCTTTAAGATTGGGCTTTCCACAGGCACAAGTGTGGTCTCCGGATTCCCTCTGCTACTCAACTCTAATCCCCTCACTAATGATTTCATGGTGTATATGGTGAATTCAACACATGCCAAGGTTCTCTTGATTCATCATAGCATTCTTAGTTGGGAGTGATTCATTTTCAAAACATCCTACAAGATTAATTTAATTATTGTTCTGCATGTATCTGTCAAGGAATATATGAGTGAAATATATTGTGGTTTAATCAGTTGCACTGTGGTGTATATGCAGAATTTATTGTTCATACAAATATAGTAACTTTGGTTTATGTTTCTTCTAGGTAACTGTCACAGGCTCCCCAGATCTGGACTTTGAGAGTTCGTCTAATCATTTCATTCTGCGGCTTCTTGTGGTGGACAACAGTGCAGGCTTTGAGCTGCAGACACTCACTGTTATACTAACGGATGTGGATGAGCCCCCAGTTTTCTTGGATGAAAGTATGGAATTTTTTTTGTTCACTGGCTTGTGTGTAGTCTGATTATAAAAAGGTCATTGTGGTGTGGTTGTCATAATAAAACATCTCTGTTTTAGCCTCACTCCTCTACATAGTGGAGAAGTCTCCACCAAGCTTAATCTATCAACCAGCTGTCTTTGACCCTGAAAATAGACCTCTAACTGTATGTAAATATCTTCTGCTCTCTGTTCATTGTAAATCATTGTGCATCTCTCTCTTTCTCATTCTTTCGCACTTGCTCTGTGCCTGCCCATATTCAGCACAATGTTTCTTGGTATATTATTATAAATACAACCATTTATACTTGTAAAAAATACTGCAAAACTTTTCAAAATCTTTTATTGTCCATGTAATGTATGTGTCATCTGTTATTGCCCACAGTTCGCTTTGAGCCCTCTGAATGCTGCTTTCAGCATCGATCACAGCAAAGGCTTCCTTTTCACTGTCAAACAGCTTGATTATCTAACTGATCCTAGGCGGTAAGGGATCCAGAAATCCAGTGCATTCCTTTGGGGAATGGGAAATGGGAAATTTTTTTGTACTTTGATTCAGAATAATTTTCCTTTTTATCTTTATTGGTCAGATATTACTTTAATATGTCAGTGAATGATGGGAATAACACCTCTACCAAACCTTTGTTCATCAACCTAATTAATCTCAATGATGACAAACCATACTTCTTAAAGTAAGTGACCAGCATTATTTTGAGCTTTGCTACTGAATACATCACAATCAGATCAGTCTAAAAGTCCCTCCTCTATATTAAGCGCACTATATCACTCATCTCTTCATCTTCCCTACAGCATACAATAATATTTTGCTTTTTTATAGCACCATTACATCTTTTACTATCCCAGAAGAGTTGAGCCTGGGGCATATGATGGCTAACATTACTGCAGTTGTTCCCAGTGACTCACTTTATAGCAGTTTCATCTTCTACACCATAAGTGACAACAATTATCTTGCCATTCACAAATGTAAGATTAATCCATTAAAACATGATTGATTCTCTAATCTTTCATATCCTCACAATTTCAGGTTTTTTTACATTTTCCTCCAAAATCTGAGATGTTCCTTGTGTCTATGTGTGTGCAGACACTGGATTGGTCACGATTGCAAACAGGATGGATCGAGACTCTGTACCACTGAGGGACAGTCCAACCATCACAGTGACTGTAACAGCCAGCTTTAGTCCCCCTGGACCACCACTAATCAACACAATCAACATCACTGTTACTGTCCAAGACATTAATGACAACCCTCCCATTTGCTTTGCTGACAACCAGAGGTGAGTAAACTACTCCTTTTGAGTAGTTTATAGAGACTTACATTCAGTATATGAATACATCTGTATACCTGAGTTGGTGTAAGGTGGTAAGTTTTGGGAAAACTGTCTTAGAATATGTCACTGATGATGTTCTGTATTTGTCGTCACGTTTGAAACAGGAGAGAGGTGCCAGAGACGGAGGTGAAGGGAGCCCTCATTGCTACCATCATGTGCACTGATAACGATGTCCTGCCTTTATTCAAAGAGTTTATCTTTACTGGTCTCTCCTGCCTGGGTTGCAGTCAGCTGTTTGCCCTGAAAACCAATCAGATTATAGTAAGATATATAAGATATACATACGCACATTTTTAGCAAATAACATATGCTACATGTCTATATTGCACTAATGGTAATGCATTACACATTATTACTAAAATAAATTAAACGAAAAATATTATGAAAACTTTTTACTCTTTTATATTTTTTATAATTAATAGTTGATCATATTTCCCCACAGCTGAATGGTAGTTTGGACTATGAAGATCCTGGCAATCTTTACACAGGCAATGGATACAGCCTTTTGATTACAGCAGTAGATAAAAATGACAATAATTTAAAAGGTATGTCAGTTGAGTTTATCTAAACAAGTTCCCCCGCACACATTATGTGACTTCATTTTTGCACACTCTGTTTGAAAGTTTTGACTTTTATTTCTCTCTAGGAGATGCCTTTGTTTATGTGACCGTGACCCCAGTTAACGAGTTTGCACCTATGTTTCATCCTGTGTCTTATTTTTATACTATTTCTGAACTTCTTGGAAGTAAGTACCATTTGTCATCAACTCCATCTTTTTCCAATGTTATTTTTGAGCAGCTTTCCATCCTGCAACTAGCAGCGACTAGCACTGAGTTAACATAAGAACGTATCAACAAGGCAACTGTTTGCAGTTAAAGACTTTGCTAGTATCAACACTAAACAATGAATAAATGACAGTATAAAACATCAGAGGAGTAAAATATATTTTACTGTTCAAATAAAGATACATTTCAATGTGATCTCTGACACAATGACCAGGAAACTACTGTTATATAGCTAGCTAGAAACTCAGTGTGAGATGATCTAACACATCATATCATAAAGACCTGCAAGTGAGCCAATAACATTGATTTTTGATTTTTAACTTTAACAAGCTAACTGGTGG
This sequence comes from Pangasianodon hypophthalmus, assembly GCF_027358585.1. Lineage (NCBI taxonomy): Eukaryota > Metazoa > Chordata > Actinopteri > Siluriformes > Pangasiidae > Pangasianodon > Pangasianodon hypophthalmus. The sequence goes on along the minus strand of NC_069718.1, from coordinate 16,070,217 downwards.
GTGCAAGAAAATGGACAAAAGGACTAACTGTAAATAGTCAGCTTGTACTGGTATTTTGGGCACATTTTTCTCTTCTGCCTGCCATTTTCTTTTCTTAGCTCCAAATGTATGCTGATCAGAATAGTCCCTTTGCACATTTCTAACAAACCTTCTGTCAAACATTTTCTGTTCTTTATAGAATACAAGGAAGCCCTGAGTGGCTGATTACCCTGCTTATATCAATACACTGGTCACTTTAACAGGAATACCTGTTCATCTGCTCATTTATGCAGTTATCCAATCAGCCAATAATATGTAAACTACAGAGACCATTGTGTGTGAAATTCCCAGGAGATAATTTCCAAAATACTCAAACCGGCCCATCTGGTACCATCAACCATGCCACGATCAAAGTCACAGAGATCACATTTTTTTCTTCATTCTGATGTTTCAGTTGAACATTACTTGAAGCTTGTGCCCTGTATGTGCATGATTTTTTTTTTTGCACTGCCCTGCTGCCACATGATTGGCTGATTAGATAAATGCTGAATGTGCATGTGTACAGGTGTTCCTAATAAAGTGGGCAGTGAATGTGTTCTGCAGCCTTCTTATGATATTCTATCCAAAGTTGACATATCAAATTTTCATTGCAGGTGGTGTTGTGATTGGCTCAGTCAATGCCACTGATATGGATTTGCCTCCAACATTATTGCGATACTCTATAGTGTCCGGTGGTGGTGCTGGAGGACTAAGGAATATTTTCCACTTGGACCCTATACAGGGCCGGATAACCCTGCTCACTCACCCTGACTATGAGGACACACAGACACATGTGCTAATCATCAGAGTGGTGGATGGAGATCCCATCAGGCCACGCTCTGCCACAACCACAGTAAGTGCCCAATCAATGTGGTAATAATGAGTACATAATGCTAAACGCAGTGCCCTCATTCACACATGTCTGTCCTCTTTCAGGTTGTTATTAATGTCACAGAGGCTAATGATGAGCCTCCGGTGTGTGGACCCAATAACACAAACCTAGTAGTTCCAGTAGATCTGCGTTTAGGTACAGCTGTCCAAGGTTTCACCCTTTCCTGCACAGACAGAGACTCTCCACCCACTTCATTCATCTACTCCATCTCAGGTACATGTATAACAGTGCTGGTAGGGTACTTAATAAATTAATTATAAATGACAATATATTAATTGAAAAAAAATGTTTTTGTACCACTTTTAGTCAAGTGATAGACTCCAAAAAAGTATGATATGCTGTTCCAGGCTATCGCTTGTATTCACAGAACAAAAAAAAGACACCTTATTGTACTATAAATAGTATACTATATATTTTAGGTTTTATTGCTAGAATTTAACAAAGCTGAGTCATATAATACATGCTTCACAAATTGTTATCAGCCTTTACATAACGCCTCTTTGTTAGTCTGTTTGTTACAAGCTCTATGGAAATTATCTTGTCTCAATCCATCTTAGGAGCCAGCAATGTGAACAACCATTTTGGCTTTTCACCAAGTGCAGGCTCAAACATGAGCCGTCTGATTTTGGTAGCACCATTTGGCTTCAGCAGCGGGCTGGACACACAGTGGAGCTACAGACTCACAGCACTGATTTCCGATGCCAACCTTCGTTCAGGGTATGACAGTGCCAGAGCCCCTCCTCAGACTGGCACTGTCATTATCAATGTGCGAGTAGTTGATCCCCAGATCACCACTGTCATCACCACAACGACTGTAGGTTTGCATACATTCATAGCAAGCCTCTAAAGCCAAGGAAAGTAGACTTTTTGGAGAAGTGAGAAGAAATTGCAGGAGCTCAGGGAGACAAGGCAGGGTGAATTCATGTACTGACTCTGAGAAGTAAAAGGTTATACTTGACTCCATCTGAAACAAGTAGCGAGAGTAATCCAAGGTTAAGGCACTTGGTGTAAGTAAAGACTTAAGGCAGCTGAATTTTGAATATGCTGGAGTCCAGAAATGCCAATAAAGAAGGAATTACAGCAAGCCTTAGCATTAGTAAGCATTGCTGCTGAATGATTTGGCTAAGGGGAAGCGTACAGTACTTGCATAAGTACTGAACTCTCTTGAACGTGGAAATGATATGGGCCTAATATTGAAGTGGGGGAAAATCCACCTAGTTTGCAATATTATTTGCCAATTAAACAAAAAATGTAAAAGTCTATAAGTATTATATAAATGATTGCATTTACCCCAATTGCTGTGAACCCCTAAATTAGTTGTAACCTGTTACAATCAGAAGCCACATAATTAGTTGAATGCAGTCAAAGGGTCAGATGATCTCAATATAAATACACCTGATCCGGGAAAGTTCCAGAGTGTCTTAGAGAACACACCCAAACAAACAGCATCTTAATGACCAAGGAGCTGTCTAAACAAATCCGGGACAAAGTTCTGGGAAAGTATCAATTAGGGTTTCATTCATTCATTCAAACTTTGGACATCTCACTGAGCACCAGTAAATCCATTATTAAAAATGGAAAAGATATGGAGCAACCACAATTTAACATAATATAACAATTTAATGCCGATTAATATTTCCCCTACTTTAGTAGTTTGGGCTATTTTGTGTAGATTAATGACATATAATATCAGTTACATCATTTGAGCTCCAGGTTGTAACAACACAAAATATGGACTACAGAATATGCAGGGTATTGTGTATATGGTGAAAAGATGAAGACTGGTGCCTTGTGTGAGAAGGGCTGTAGAGTATTTATTTTTACCCATGGTTATGTAAGTGTGGTAAGATAATCAAACCATGACCAATGCCAGAAATACCAATAGAGGAAGTAGGAGAGAAAGAATATCAAAGCTTTAAAGCTTATGATGAAGAGCTAATCTTTATTCTGTGTATATTTTCAGCCCAGAGTCACATATATCAATGTGGAGACGAATACATTCAATACAGGTGACTGGTATGTGTGGTTTGTCCTTGCTCTGGGGAGTTTTCTTCTCCTGCTTATGTTGGCTTACCTGCTGTATAAGTCCTGCATGTACTTCTCTACTAAAGACTGCCACTGCTGTGAGCCCACAAGAATAGATGGCAAAGAGGAACTGTGAGTACACTACTTAGTTCACATTATATTAATATAATTAATTAATTATATATTATATATAATTAATGCTATTTTATATTAATATTGTAGTTAATATTTTCTAAATAATAAATGCATATATACAGTAATATACAGTACAGTGCAAACTTTTGCACTGTACTGTATATAGAGTACAGTGCAAAAGTTTGCATACCCTTACAACAAAATATACTTTTATATACTTTTAAGAAATAGATAAGTTGTAAAATGGAGGATTTTTTCATACCATTCAACAAACATAGGTGATGCAAACTTTTGCCATCAACTGTAATAGTGTGTAATGGTACAATAGTATAATATGACCAAAAAAGCCTAAAACTATACATTGTTCATAAACAGTTTGTCACACTTAGATAATTTATAAGTCTAGCACGTGGTAATCAAATATTTATTTGTTCCCTTGTGTCCACAGCATCACGGACAGAGGTAGGTGTACAAAACTAACAGCATCTAAGCCTGTAAACATACAAAACTGTCATGCAATAAGTATTGCACTCTCTTTTCTCAATAGGATCACCCATGCAAGAGGTATTAATGGTGAGTTCTGGTGTACACAATATGTGTTACTGCACTTGTCTTTTTGTGCCCACAGATGTGATATTAAATTCCTTTTTCCTACAGGAGGTGACAAAGGTCAACACTGTGTTTGATAGAGAGGAAGTAGATCCTGGTAAGGTGGTTCACACTGAGTGACAAAATAGTAAAATTTGTATTATTATTATGTACAAGCTACATAACACAGTAATTAACACAGTAGATACAAAGATCACAAGTACTGTATATCCTCTGTGCTTCTGTCTGACATGAGCTGAAGCATAATCAGAACAATTAAGCACAAATGCGTTTGATTACCTATAAGTATTTTCTAATGGCTCCTTTCTGATCCCCTGAATTTTTCCAGTTACAAAGAGAGTGTACGAGTACAATAGTAAATCAGGTGCTCGACGCTGGAAGGATGCCATCATTGTATGCGATTCTGCTCCAATCCAGCCAGAGTCTAGCACTCTGGTCATCTCGGACAACACAGCTAATGCACAGTCATCACCAAGGTCTGGCTAGCAAGGGCACAGTCGCATAGTGATTCTGAACAGTCCATTAAAGGGCATCTATGCCCTAGGCTTGAGCTTTTTCAGCTACAAAATTGACTCATTCTAATGTGGAACTCATCAAGTAAATAAATAAATATTCATTTTATTATTCAGAAATCATGGAAACCACATTTTCACAGTGCATTTTAGCTGGAAAATAACTCCTTCATGCACAATATTACAGAGGAATCATATAATATAATAATCATATTGTTTCAATAATAAGTATAATCTATGGTGGAAAAGATGCATGAAGATGATGATGAAACATGTCCAGTTTGCTGTGTTAGTTATTTTCGCCTGCCCCTGTTGTGATTTTTACCTTCTTAAATGAACAAAACACTTATAAAGTATATGAAAGATCTTATCATGCTTTCCTTTTTCTTTTCCTGCTTCTCCTACATTATTAAAGTGCTAATTAGGAATCACTCACTATTTCCAGATTTCCAGATGACAACCAAAAACCTACCATTTCCAGTGCTCATTGAGAGTTTATTGGAAAAATAGAATAATGGAATAATATTTGTTCTGTTAAAGAAAAATTAAAATGACATACTCAGTTCTGAGCAGCAGATGGCAGTCTTGTCTTTTTTTTTTCTAGTAAAATGTCCCAAAAATGATCCTCCTCAATTCAATAATATCAGTACATTTTCTGTGATATTTTTAATGATGATAAAAGGCTAGATTTTGATATAAGTGACAGGATCAGTGTTATGAAAGTTTGACTGTCACAATATTAAGATTCAACATCACTCTCTCTCTCTCTCTCTCTCTCTCTCTCTCACACACACACACACACACTGGTGCTGAGTCAGGAATCCTGCTTCAGCTGGAAAACATTCTCATAGGACTAATGTGACTGCTCAGGCCTGGGGCTTGAGTCGTGACATTTGCATTATTGTATTACGTTTCTTCTATATTTCATCAGTCCTGCTTTGTCTGGGGTACGACTTCTGCTTGTATGCACTTAACTCACAGTGACTTAAGACATATATCACATTGACTTTTGACATATGACACAGTGATACACTGGACATAAGATGGATTTATAATCAGACGTTCTGCAAGACAAATCTAATTTGTATAGATTGCTGTCTCAAAATAGCTCACAGTCTGTCTGAGGTTTTACACACTCCATAGACGCAGAACAACTCTAACATTCTAGATCAAATTCAGTGTACAGCCTGGAATTATGAGCAATTGCTTCTAGTTGTGAAACACAGGATGCCTAGTTTCAGCATGGTGAGATACACAATGTGAAAAGCAGGGCTAGTGGCAGTGTTTAGAAAGTTTATATCTAGTGCCAGTCTCTGTCTATATAATAAAGGCTACTGTTTCCATCTGCAACAATGCTTTCTCACCTCCAATGATGTCTTTGCATCAAAAATGCAGTGTTAAATTAGGTGTCGTGTTTTGTGGTACGTGAGCAGCTCGGTGGGCTGGTTTTTAAAATCAGCACATGCAATTTTTTAATTATTATTTTTATAATTATGCATTTTCTTTTCACAGTTATCTTTTCTATTTTGTTTTGGCAATATATTCACATTAAAATGAATAAAACCTGTGACATTTTAATGGCTTTAAGGGGAGAAGTGGTGTGGCAATTGAGGTAGAAGGGATTAACCCATACCCTGTGCCACTAATGTGCATGGATGCTAACAAATATCAGAGACAGACATTTCCTTTGTTTTGAACAATTTCAGTTCCCAAGGTCCCCTTGGGATTCGTGTCTACTCAAGGTACAATAGTACTATATAGTACTATTGTTGTAATAACTTGAGGATCTGGACTCTATGTGGTTGCATATTTCTACAATGTTTAGTCCTGTATTCCACCAGACCACAGGTTCCCTACTCTGATCCTTAAGTACCCGCTGTCCTGTGTATTTTAGTGTTTTCTCCACTCTAACACACTCACTTCAACTTGTGGAATGGCTGTTCATTAGTTGAAGTGGGTGTGTTAGAGCAGGGAAAACACTAAAATGTGCACTTTCTAATGATTTATGACAAAAAAAATTCAATTAATAATTTACTTTCAATCTATAATTTGAGTGATAGGGTAATGCATGGACAGCGCAGTGGTGCAGCAGGTAGAGTTGCTACCACACAGCTCCAGAGGCCTGGGTTCAATCCTGAGCTCAGGTTATTGTCTGTGTGTAGATTCTGTGTATGTTGTCCCCCCCTATAAACATGCCAGCAGGTGAATTGGCTAAGACAAATTGCCCCTCAGTGTGAAACTGTGTGTGTACATGGTGCCCTGCAATGCCCTGGTGTCCCACCCATGGTGTAGTCCTGCCTCATTCCCAGTGTTCCTGCAACAGGCTCCGGAGCCACCATGACCCTGCTCAGGATAAACCAGTTACTGAAACTGAGTGAGAGAGGGTTGAATGATTAACCTGACCTCTTCAGTCAATTTCACTGTTACTGTAAATAAAGAAAAACTAAAGTGATAGAACTAAAATTAAAAAAAAAAAAGAATGAGAGCTCTTCAGGCAATTTGGATGATGCAACTTCCTGTTGAACCAGTGACGTGGAATATTTCAAATATGTTATAGGGGTGAATGTGTTCAGGTAGTGGGGTTGTAGGTACTAAAAGGTTAATTTTTCATAACATGTAATGGAAGAGTCTTGGAAAATTATATTTCAAGCAGGATATGTTAAATGGATTTACACATTAAGGCAAAAAAAATATATATATATATATATATATATATATATATATATATATATATATGTATATGTATATGTATATATATATGTATATATATATATATGTGTGTTTGTGTATATATATGTGTGTATATATATATATATATATATATATATATATATATATATATATATATATATAAGTATTTTAATGATTATATTTCAAGGTAAAGTGGTAAAGTGTAGTTATACTGTAGTATGTAAAAATGCTGTTTTTGAAGTGCTGTAGGTTTTATTAATCTTGTCAGTTTATTGTCAGACATATGCTTATAGGTTATTGTGAAGAACACTTCACCTATGTTTAAATGGCTTTTAGTACTTTTCATATACTACATATTTGTAAATAAAGCCTAATATCAGCGGGACAGAAATGGCATTAAAGTGACACATATTCTCTCTCTCTCTCTCTCTCTCTCTCTCTCTCACACACACACATACACTATTTACTCATTTTTTTTTACCAAAGCAAAGCTCTCTGTTGTAGCTTTTAGTCTGCATGGCAGGTCTGTGGTTCTCTGTGGAGCCTCAGTCATCTGCCACCCTTCTGCTGGGAAAAGTGCAGCAGCATCAGTACCGTGGATCAGATCATAATATAATGGTGGGAACTCTCAGGCTGTACTGTATTCAGCTGATATATCTGTGTGTGTGTGTGTGTGTGTGCGTATGTGTGTCCACTTCACTCCCGCGCTGCTGCAGTCTCGCGCACGCAATCCCTGCCCGCCCGGTTGCCATAGTTACCCGGGTCACATGCGCGGCTTTCCCGTGGCCAGCGGCGTAAAAAAAAAAAAAAAAAAAAAAAAAAAGAGGATGCTCTCTGTCGGATTCTCTGCCATTTTCATGTGGACGAATTAGATAAAGGACCGCCATCGAAAACAAATGGAAATAGGCGCCATATGGGACTGTGAGAGGAGGTCCATCACTCGTTGTGTCGATATTGTTCCAGGTTCGTCTGGCGTCGGTTCCGTTCCCTTCAGCTGACGCGAGAGCGCACACACGGAGCTTCATCAGCCGAGCCCTGCCTGCATTTTGCACGTCTTCCTCTGGAGCCCTGCTATCAGGAATGAGTATAGAAATCCCCGAGGGCTTGACGGAGCTTTTACAGAGCTTTACGGTGGAGGTGTTGAGGAATCAGCCGCGGGATCTTTTGGAGTTCGCCCTGCAGTATTTCACCCAGCTGAAGGAGAACGAAGCGAGGGCGGCCGCTTTCGGCAATGAGCAGCATCCGGCTCTGCGCGCAGGCAAAGCCGTTAACTTCATCGAGGAGGCCATGCAGATCGACTCAGAGAACGGAGAGGACGAGGATGACGATGAGGAATTCGTAGGTAACAGACTGGGGTGCTTGACATGTTCCTATTTCGCATCATAACGTACCTAGATGGCATTTACGCGCTGCAGTCAGTGCGCTTGGCAATATCACTACGCTGCACTGCATGTGATCTGTGAACGCACAGTGCGTGGTGTGCCTCAAATGTTTCCCATCCTAAACACTGGAGAATGATCAATAATGCAAGATGAAAGTGAATTACAGGCTGTCATGGTGCGCGACCGACCAGTCCAATTCGCCTGTATTTTATTCACTGAAAATGAAATAGAAGTGTGGCTGCGTCTGCGTAAAATAGTGCCTATGGGGGCGTGCTGTTTTGACATGCTTTATAGCACGGTAATAGGCTTTACAATTCTGCACGCAGCCTATGGTTTTAGATGGCTAAATATGGTGTAAATGTGGCTTAAATATACAAGCAGGCATGCGGAGATGAAGATCTACTACAGATCTTGCTCAGCAGCATCCTGCAACATCACCAGCCTCCATCCACTGAGCCTCTAAAACAGGGTTGCCAGGTCTGTTTGAGAAATGCACCCTCAATTGCCAATCAAAAACAGGACAATACAGAAATCCAAAGACTGTCCTTCCCATATTTTGTACACTAAGAAGTATATTGTATAATACATTATGTAACAGCATTACTAACAACGTGCACTTCTGTAGCCTGTTATTTCATATAATTGACACAAAATCAGCTATGAGAAAGTCAGAGTAGATTTGATTTCACTGTAGCTGATTTTACTTTACTGTAGTAACCTTACCACATTTCTGCTGCTACACCATTTTCACCTGTTAATTCACTACACTTTAATCACAATCACAGTACAGGAGTGTAAAACTCAGGTTTCCACACAATACACTACGATTTCGCTTCTTAAGGCAATGATTCGATATTTGACGATACCAATGAATATGCCACCATACGATGCAAATCGATTTAGTAATCTCCAATTAATATGTGACCAGCTTTGTTCAGAATATAGGATAGGCCTATCATTAATTCATGTTGATGATGTAGAGATGTACTGTTTTAGAAGTATTGATATGGGAAAATCACCTTGCAAGCCTATTTACGCCTCACGATAATTATCGATTTATAGTCAGTGATAATTGATAATAATTGATTTATGATTGTTGCCTTTTAAATTGATGAATTGTTTGAATCATATGATTGTTACAGCCCTGGGGCATGCATCTGTAACAGTACTGTTTGCATTTTTGTTTTAAATCAGCTACCTAACTGACCTGCAGAAGATTAATGTCACTTAATGAATGCAAAGGCACAACCTCCAACCCATAAATGTAAAAATTAACTCGAAGCAGCAGTTCAAAAGTAGCCCCTATCCGTGGGAGCCCTGTGGACCTGGCAACACTGCTGTAAAGGGCTTTGGACCTTTCATGAATAAGAGTCTGCTTTAATGAAGACTGAGATGGAAAAGCTATTTTGCATGTGTGATAGACACTAACCAAAAGCAGCTGCTCTCTGTGTCTCTCTGCACACACCCACACTCTTCAAAGCATTTGGCAAAACACAAAATTGCCCTCCAGGTTTTATAACCACGTATGTCAATTTGTGTGGTTCATTTTATAATAACTAGAATATGTCCATGTGTAGCTCATTTGAGAAAATTGTTCATTCACTTCAGAACAAAGGTAGCTGAATGGCATTGCTGGCTGAACATGCTAATGTAATTTTCATGAGAGGACGATTGAATCCCAGCTAAGTGTTTTTTATTGCCAATGGTGATGCTTTATTATTTCTCGGAACATGAATGGAAATTAGACAAGTATCAACTTCAAAGCAGACAGAATCCATGTTTAAATGTATTCTGGAGTAAATGATTTAAATATAATCTATGTTTCTTAGTGTTTTATGAAATTTTATTTCTGACATTATTGTCCTCTCCTCACAGCACCAGTCATAAACAGATTCATAAGACGACCTTCTGGTAAGTAATACAAGTATTTTCTGTAAAGACACTACTATTCACATGCATGCTCTAAGATAGTTAGCAAACGCTGAATGTTTTGAACAGACAAGGCAGCGGTTCTCAAACTGGGCACTGTGAAAAATCTCAGAAGTTTAAAAAATTGCTATTTAGTCATTTTTAATTTTGTAAATTTATTAATTCTGATGGGTGATGCATGGTGGTGAAGGGGGCAGGGTTGTGGCCTCACAGCTCCAAGGTCCCTGGTTCAATCCTGAGCTTGGGTTACTGTCTCTGAATTTTTTCATGTTCTCACTGTGTCTACGTGGGTTTCCACCAGTTCTCCAGTTTCTTCCCACCTCCTAAAAACATGGCAGTATTTGGAATGGCTGTGCTTCATTGCCCCTAGCTGTGAAGGAATGTGTGAATGTGTGTATAGTGCACTGCGATTCATTTAGAGTGTGTTCCTGCCTCCTGCCCAGTGTTCCTGGGATAGGCTCCGGTTCCACCGCAGCCCTGACCAGGATAGAGCACTTACTGAAGATGAATGAATGAATGAATGAATTAAATAAATGAATGAATAAATGAAATATATTAAATGAACGAATGAATTAATTACTCTATGTCCTTACATCATTCACATAAAAAAGCACCTAGCGAAACCTCTTATTCAAAGGTTTAGGAGATTTTTGATAATGATAGCATAACTGTCGGTTATGTTTAAAGCTGAAAGTGGTCAGAGCTAAGTTGAGCAGTAGAGCTAGTAACGCTTAGCTGATAGCTGGCTGCGCCCAGTTAGAAATAGCCTTAATAAAACTAGACACAAAATGCATGTTATACTTGGTGAAGTAGTGTAAACAACTAGCAATATTTTTATTATAAAGAGATAATAATAGAGAAAATGAATAGGCAACAGACACTGGTGAATCCACAGAAGTCATTCAGAAACACCTCGAGCACTGACAGCCTTCAGCCCATCAGTGACATTCGGTAATTCTATGGGGCATGATGGGACAATGCGGTGTTACACGTGACCTACCAAACCTTCTTCAGCATCAGTTTACTTACCTGGCTGACAGATTTAGTAGTGCTTTGGACCCAGGCTTGATTTGTTCAATCTCTTTGAGGACTTCAGCAGATTCACAAGTGCAAGCTCCAGGCTTGACGTCATCACACATCACT